>NW_026521459.1:0-39381 GCF_021234435.1 Artibeus jamaicensis
CTTTTACTCCCATCCAAGCCCAACCCCCCACTGCTCCCCACCTCCCTCCCATTCCACCCCCACCTTAAATTTTGTCCATGTGTCCTTTATACTTGTTTCTGTGAATCCTTCCCCTGATACTATTTGTTGATGGATCACACATCAATATTAAATATGGAGGCTGTTAACCAGAATGGAGTAAAATAATGGAACTTTCTGTCTGATGTAAAATCAGCCTAGACATATGAAGGTACTGTATTTCTTAGGGCTTGGTAATCAGAATGCAACCAGAAAAGAAACAGAGTTCTGAGGAGCAGTGTATGGTGAGATTCTCTGAAAAAAAATGGGTGCTCATATCTCTAGGAAACCTCATCACATGAACAATGTGAGGAAGCCTGCAAGTGCTCATCCATCCGGAGACTGGAATAATGTGAGGGTGGAAGTCAATATAAAACACATTGCACATAAGCTAAGTGAATCCTCTACGAACTCGTTAGGCCAAACAAGCAGACTTAACTTCGGATATTATCCCATCTGAAACCTCAAAGGATTAATCTACAGAGGAAACCAAAGCACTTGCTGTGACATGTCTATGTCACAGCATAGACATGTATGGTTTTAAGTAAACAGTGTGTGGTTTGTAAAAAGGAATGAAAAACTTTATAGATGCCTTACTCACTCTGATATTTGATTACTGAAAACAGCTGCTTGTTGGAACCAGATAATTTCAAATGACTCTTGTTAAATTCCCTTTCAAACTGCATACATGCCACAGACACACTGGTATCATCTTCAGTCAACATGGGTGTGAAAACTTTCAGGCAAGCAGAAGTTGTTTCCTTCTTCTGTGTTACAGAAACAGCAAATCCTGGTCCATCGGTGAAGGTGAGACCTTGAGTCATCAAGGGTCTTTTCAATGATTAGGATGGTTTCATCCAGATTAACTCTCCAAAACTTGTAAACATGCTGTATATATTGTGTGTGTTTCCATGGTGCCTGGAACTAATTATGTGACAGAAACCTGTGGCCCATTCACCTGACAGACCTGCTTGAATTTGCATTTTCCCCACTTTACACGTACAGTGACAGTGATGCTCACTGTATAGATTTGCCACGAACCATCACTGTGTTGTGTGGCCTGAAGACACACACCTGAAGATCACCACTACCCACAATCTCTGCAAGAATAAAAAAGAACATTTTACATAAAAATATTTGCAGGTTCATTTCCTTTGAACTGCTGTGTCCAAAGATCCTCCCACTCTCACTGGTGGCCCCTATTCTTCCCCCCAGTTCACATCAGTTGTCCTCTGTGACATATGAATGTAAAGAATCATGCATTCAGTGGCTTTCACTCACAAATGGCCTCTGCCCTATTGCATTCAGACAGGAAAGAATAGTGAAAATGGTCCATCCTGTAATTCCCTTCACTTGCCACCCAGATATTAACGGTGACTTTCTACTCCCCTCTTGCTAACCGATGAATGGGCAGTGGGGTATTCATCCTTATTCTTAGGTCTAGAGGTTGATACATCTAACTGCTCAGGAAGATATGTTGGAACAGGGCTGCAGAGGTTACACTGTCCCCCAGTCATCACTCTGAACCATACAAGCAGCAAGAATCTTGGACTAAAAATAGCTCCCTTTCCATCTATCTGAGACCTGGGGAATGAAGAGCTCAATTCAGAAGCAGGATTTTACTCTCTGAAAAAGAGAGTAACACAAGGACATGAACAATGAATCAATTTGCATCATTTCAGTGTCCCTATTAGTGACACGTAGGAACATCTCTGGGTGACTTGGTATTTGCAAATTCTGTGGTTTGATTTTAAATGTAGTCACAAGTTGAAAGATAATTTACCAATTTTAAGTGACTGGAAATAAGACATATTTGAAATGGGTCGATTTTGACTCTGAAATTTTAACATGAATATTGGTACCTGTGGGCTCTCTTTACTGTTAAATGGGAATGAGTTCAGTCTCCTTGAACCTTCCTGTTTTCTTTCCTTTCCATCACTCCTGTGATGGGGTTCTCATCATCTCTGTGCACTTGATACACTTTCACATTGTTTCACGACATGAGTTTGAGACAGCCTTGGGCACCATACATTTTGTACCATTGTGATTAGAGAGGACGGCATATGGTGAAACTTCACGTGGGACCATAGGGTGTTCCATCATGTCACACAGGCTGAAAAAACACATTAAGCCTCTGTTCTATCATTTATTGGACCAAAACCTCTCTGATGTTTTTAATGTCATAACAGGCATAAGGAAAACATCATTTTTGAAGTCAATAGCTCCACAGAAGGCACAAGTGTTATGTTAGTTTTCCCAGCACTGAAGTCACATTTCTAGGAAAGCTGTACAGAAAGGAAACAGGGATTTGCAGATGTGGGGCACTTGGCTGAGAAGTGATGAACTGAAGGGCATGAACTTTTGTTTGAGGGGAAGCAATCTTTTGCCACTAGATTGTGGTGATAGTAACAGACCAGTTTGACTATATTAAGTGATACTGAATAGCACATTTAAAATGCTTAAATGATGGGTTTTATCTTGTATTATCTTTATATATATGTATCTATAACATTTTTAACATTTTTATTGATTATACCTTTACATTTGTTCTATCCCCCTGTTCTTCTCTCCCACCATCCCCCCCTTTAGGTCATGAACACGTATATCAAGTTCTTTAGATTCTATATTTCCCCTACTATTCTTACCCTCCCCCTATCTATTTTCTATCTACTGTCTATGCTACTTATTTTCTGTACCTTCTCTCCCCTTCTCCTTCTCCCACCCCCCTGTTGCTAATCCTCCACAAGATCTTCATTTCTATGGTTCACTCCTGATCTAGCTGTCCTCTTAATTTGCTTTTGTTTTACGTGTGGTTGTTGATAACTGTGAGTTTGCTGTCCTTTCACTGTTCATATTTTTATCTTCTTTTTCTTAGGTAAGTCCCTTTAACATTTCATATAATAAGGGCTTGGTGATGATTAACTCCTTGAATTTGATCTTATCTGAGAAGCTCTTTATCTGTCCTTCCATTCTAAATGAAAACCTTGCTGGATAGAGCAATCTTGGTTGTAGGTCTTTGGTTTTCATGACTTGGAATACCTCTTTCCAGCCCCTTCTTGCCTGTAACGTCTCTTTTGAGAAATCCACTGACAGTCTGATGGGAACTCCTTTGTAGGTGACAGTCCCCTTATCTCTTGCTACTTCTAGGATTCTCTCCTTCATTTTAATCTTGGCAAATATAATGATGATGTGCCTTGGTGTGTTCCTTCTTGGGTCCAACTTCTTTGGGACTCTCTGAGCTTCCCGGATTTCCTGGAAGTCTATTTCCTTTGCCAGATTGGGGAAGTTCTCCTTTATTATTTGTTCAAATAAGGTTTCCACTTGTGAATGTTCCTCTTCCCCTTCTGGTACCCCCTATAATTCGAATGTTGGAATGTTTAAAGATATTCTGGAGGTTCCTAAGCCTCTCCTCATTTTTTGAATTCTTGTTTCTTCATTCTTTTCTGTTTGGTCAGTTTTCCTTCCTTCTAGTCTACTCCCTTGATTTGAGTCCCAGTCTCCTTTCCATTACTATTCGTTTCCTGTGCATTACCATTTATTTCAATTAGTTTAGTTTTCATATGTTTCTCTAATTTGTGCCTAAAATCAACCAGTTCTGTGAGGATCCTGAACGCCAGTGTTTTGGACTATGCATCTGAAAGTTTGGCTATTTCTTCATCGCTTAGATTTTTCAGCTCTGGGGCTCTCAGTTGTTGTTGAGACACTTTTGGTCTGTTTGCCCCCCATTAAGTATGAGGAGCTGAGCCTTAGTTGTTTACCAGGGCGGGACTACCCAGGTTGCAGGTCTGTGACACTGCATGTGGGGGCGGGGTCAGAAAAGGGAGCAATGATGGTCCTCTCCTCTCACCCAGTCTGTCCCACCACTCACCCTGGCCTGTTTATCTGAGTGGAAATGTGGAAGCCCGCCGCCCTGCACCATGCGGTCTCAATGCTCGCCTCTTCACTGGTTTGTCTGCACGCAAATGTTCCACCGACCACAGACAGCCAGCCGTGCCTCTTCCTTGTGTCTGCCTGAAGGTAGCCCGCACCTGGGACCCACGCCTTTGGCTGCTTGTGCACTACCCGGTCAGGGATCTTTTTGGCCAACCCGTTCTGCTGCAGGCTTCGCCCCTCTTACCAGTTTAGCTGAGCATTTCGTTGTTTTCAGACTCCGTATTGTTGATTTTCTGTGTGGTTTGGTTGTGTTTATTGTTGTTAAAACTTTATTGTTTTTAGATTTAGTTGTTCATGGACGCAAGGTGTTTCCACCTATGCCTCCATCTTGGCGGGAGTCCCCATATTATATATAAATTTAATATCTGTTCTAAATTATAAGATGTAAGACAAAGAAAGTCAGGCAGTTGAAAAATGCATGGTAAGAGTTGCTGAGCAAAGACAGGAAACACCAGAGTTAAAAGGGGGGGGGGCATCTCAAATATAACCTGTGCCTACTCCTGGGCTGATCTTGTGTTTGGTGGGTTTTGAGCTGCTCCTGATGTCTTGAGCACCCTCTGGTGTCCTGAGCTCCCCTCTGAACCCAGACTCCCTGTTTTCTACAGGAAGGTTTTTGTCTGAACTCACACTGGCTTCCCCTCTCTGTGTCTATTGCACATTAATACACAGTCATGTGATCAAATTTTAAGTTGGTCATTTTAGGAGATACTGTGTTGGTAGGGTGGCTCTGCAGATTGTAAATCTTCCTTCAACTAATGGGGCATAAAACTGTTATTTTTTTTCTGTTGATTGACTTAGATATAACTTTATATAAACTGTTCATTTTCAGTGGTTCAGGCTTCAATTCACCATCAAGATTTGTGTATGAGCACATTTGATGTAGCTGTAATCAGGAAGCTGTAGAGGGAGTCGATTTGGTTGCTCTGGTTGGCCAATAGTTACCTTCAGAAAAACCATGACCGCTCTCTCACAGTCCCTATTCATGTGTGCATGGGACCCTAGGAAATCCTGCAACCATGTGCACACATGACGGTCATCCAGTGAACTTGGATATGATGTTCTAAATGTATCAATGCACAAATGGGAAAGGGATCTTCATGCAGGTGGATGAATAAACAAGGGCAATGAATGAACCACATCTGAGCTGAGACACATTGTCTGTGACCTTGTTGGAACAAACCCTGCTGGTCTTGTGTGTCCTTGGTGTCAAGAACACCCTGGTGTCCTCTATGTCTCCCACAGCCAAGCCCTTCTTTCTCTGGCAGGGAGATTTGTGTGCGGACTCACACTAACTTCCCTTCTCTGTGTCTCACACTGTAATACATGACCATGACCTTGGTGGTCACAGAGCTCAGCTGTAGAGAGAACTGGTCCTTGCATTTGTCCCTGAACATGACAGTTTGGCTCTTGAGGGTCAGGGTATAGAAAACACTCCTATTAACATATATGCACCTCATTCATTTTAACCTTTCCCTGGAGCCTGACAGGGCCAGTATGTATTACTGTTGTTTAATAATAATGCAGAGACAGTGAGGGTTAGGGAGAGGGTCTGTGAGAGCTTCACCAGCTCTGGGCACAATAAAGACTCCAAACTAATCACATAAGTAGTGGTGACATTTTTACATGGAGAAAAGACTAGAAATAAAAATAATGATTATGTATGGGTACAAATCAGGATTCTTCATATATTGAAAGGATGTGCCAGTGGATTAACTTACCTATTTTATCTGTCTAGTATTGGTAAGTGTGGCCAGTACATAGGCTGTGAAATAATTCACAAAAAGAAGAAAATGGAGACAACAAAGTTAATTCACTTTCCAAAGGAGGAAAGGAACTTAATTGTGGAGAGATACAGCAGTGGTGAGATGTTGGGACTTTGGCTTTTGATTGAATTATAAAAGAATGGGGTGGCTGTATTTGTGTGGCCACTGGGCTGTCAGGGGCATTGCAACACAGCAGGTTTTCATTCATTTGCATAAGCTGCAGTTTGCTCCAGTGTTACCTTTTGCTGGTGCCTGTGGGTCAGTTGGTCACATTCTATCTTGTTTTCTAGCAGTTCACAGTCATGGAAAAATAAGATCAGAAGAGTAAAATGGCTGTCATGTTTCACAACATCTTAAACCTGCTTTGTAAATTGCACCACAAATCAATGATACCCAATTTGTCCTTTCAGTATTATCGGTGATGTTGATGTCCAGAGGGGGAAAATGAGGGAACCTCCTAGTACAGATTTGCTCACAAGAAAGGGAATGTCAACCCTAATGGGTAACACACACTCCTAGCCTCCCTTGACCCTACTTCTGAGGATGGTCACTGTGGTGAGAGGGTGCTGTGGTCTCCCAGGCAACATATGGCATTCTTAATGTGTAATAAACACTCTCTTGCTTTAGATAATGTGGAAATATATTCTTCATCTCACATTAGTCTTTTCATTGACTTAATGGCTTTCTTAAATTTATTTTCATTGTTGTTCAACTATAGTTTTCTGTCTTTTACTCCCATCCTAGCTCACCCCTCAATGCTCCCCACCTCCCCTTCATTTACACCCCCTTTAGTTCTTGTCTATGTGTCCTCTATATTTGTTTCTGTAAACACTTCCCATTTTTCCCTGAAATTCTCTTTCCACTCCCCTCTGGTCACTGTCTGACAGTGCCTTAATGGATTCTCGATGGGGTAAAATTACTTAATTTAAAAAAAGTTTAAGTTATCAATGTTTTTCATTGACTCTCTATTGTGTGTGTGTGTTTTCCAACAAAACTCCCCAGAAACAGGTCAGCCATCATTGTCCATGTTTGTTGGTTACAACAGCCATAGGCACTAAAAATAAACTCAGGGAGAATGCAGGGTAGATGGCAACAGAGTAAGACGGAGCTGATGCTAGCTCCTCTACTCATGGGTGAAAATCCTGGCAGATCTATAGAGAAACAGCACAATAAACCATTGGTTACCCAGCATTTATTAAATTAAAAGACCAGAGATTGTGACCGACGCTGAAACACCAGACGGCGGCAGAGTGAGCTACAGGAGCTGGGTCTCACGTGGCCCCTGTGCCGCTGTCAGAGCAACAGGCCTGGGAGCCAGGGAGTCAGGTACAGGAGCCGGACACTCCAAGCCCCTGTGACGGTCCTGCGAGACAGAGGAGTCAGGAACCAGAGCTGGGACATTCTCAGCCCCTGTGCCGATGCCATAGCTAACGGCCTGGGCAACAGAAGGGTCAGTTGCAGGAGCTGTAACACCAAAGGCCCCTGTGACACCGCCATAGAGACAGGCCTGGGCCCTGAGGAGCCAGGTATGGGAGCCAGGACAGCCTCAGGCCCTGTGCCGCTGCCACAGCGACGGGACTGGACGCCGGGGAGTCAGGTACAGGAGCCTGGACACTCCAAAACTCTGTGACCACCCTGGGCGACAGAGGAGCCCACTACGGGAGCGGAGACATTCTCAGCCCCTGTGCCGCTGCCATAGCGATGGGACTGGATGCTGGGGAATCAGGTACCAGAGTTGAGACATTCTAAGCTTCTGTGCCACTGCCATAGAGACAGGACTAGACGCCGGGAAGTCAGGTTCGGAAACCGAGGCACTCCAAACCCCTGTCACAGCCCTGGGTGGCAGAGGAGCCAGATACAGGAGCTGGGACATTAACAGCCCCTGTGCCGCTGCCTTAGTAACGGGCCTGGGTGCTTGAGGAGGCGGCTACTAGAGCCAGGACATTCAGCAGTGGTAGGCGACCAATGCAGGGACCAGTGTGAGGACCAGCGTGAGAGTAGGTGTAGACGAAGAACAACAAGAAACTTCAAGGAGCTTGCACCACTGAACTTCACAAGGATCATACCACAGAAGTACACACCATAAAACCAGGGTTTCAGAACAGATCAATTTTACAAGCTGAGACCACAAGAAGAGTTCAAACAATGAGAAGACAAAGAAACAATCTCTAAATGAAAGAAAAAGCAGAAAATTCAGAAAGAATGTTACATGAAATAGAGGCTAATCAACTATCAGATAGTGAATTCAAACCACCGGTTATTACGAAGTTCAAAGAGCTCACAATGAACTACGAGAAACTACAGGGGAACTACAATGATCTCTCTGCAAACTACAGCAACATGAAAAAGGAAATGGAAATTATCAGCAAGAGACAAGAGGAAATGAAGAATACAATTTCCGAATTGAAGTACACAGTAGAAAGTTTCCAAAGTAGGATAGATGAAGCGGAGGATAGGATTAGTGAGTTGGAAGACAATGTAGAAAGCATCTCACAGAAAGAGCAAGAAAATGAAAAGAGGCTCGTAGAGAATGAAGAGGGATTAAGAGAAATACAAGACAATATGAAAAGTAATAATATCCGAATAATAGGAATACCAGAAGGAGAAGAAGAAGAACAAGGGATAGAAAACGTATTTGAACAAGTAATGAGAGAAAATTTCCCTAATTTGATAAGAGAAAAAAACTCACAAATCCAGGAATCAAAGAGAGTCCCAATCAAGAGGAACCCAAGGAGGCCCACTTGAAGACACATCACCACCAAATGGCAAAATTCCAAGACAAAGAGAGAATCGTAAAGGCAGCAAGGGAGAAAAAAGAATTAACATACAAGGGAGCCCCAATAAGGTTGGCTACTGACTTCTCAATGGAAACACTTCAAGCAACAAGAGAATGGCAAGAAATATTCCAAGTAATGAGAAACAGAGGTCTACAACCAAGGCAACTTTACCCAACAAGGCCCTCAATGAAGATAGATAGACAAATAAAGGGCTTCCAAGACAAAAGAAGCCTAAAAGAATACGCCTCCACCAAACCAGCTCTACAAGAAATACTAAAAGGACTGCTTTAAGGGAAGGAAGGATAAGAGGGAGACAGAGAGGAACACAGGTACAAAAATGGCAATGAATAAGTACCTATCAATGATAACCTTAAACATAAATGAATTAAATGCTCCAATCAAAAGACACAGAATAGCTCAATGAATAAGAAAGCATGACCCACATATATGCTGCCTACCAGAGACCCACCTCAGGACAAAAGACCATCACAGACTAAAAGTGAAAGGCTGGAAACAAGTTTTCCAAGAAAACAGACATGAAAAAAAAAAGGTGGGGTAGCAATTCTCATATCAGACAAAATAGAAATCGAAAAAAGGGCCATAAAGAAAGACCCAGAAGGTCACTTCATTATACTCAAGGGAAGAATCCACCAAGAAGACATTAACATTCTAAATATATATGCACCAAACATAGGGGCACCCAAATATATCAAGAAAATCTTAGAGGACTTCAAGAAAGATACTGACAGCAACACAATTATAGTAGGGGATTTTAACACCCTACTATCAAAAATGGACAGATCTTCCAAACAAATTATCAACAAAGATATTGTGGCATTAAACAACACCCTAGATGAAATGGACTTAACTGATATATATAGAGCCCTTCATCCCAATTAAGCTAAATATACATTCTTTTCAAATGCACATGGAACATTTTCAAAGATAGAACACATGATAGGACAAAAAACGTGCCTGAAAAATTCAAGAAAATTGGAATTATACCAAACATCTTCTCTGACCACAAGGGACTGAAATTGGAAACCAACACCCCCCCCCAAAAAAAAACCCAAAGCATCCAAAATCATGGAGAGTGAATGGTATGGTATTAAACAACGAATGGGTCAAGAATGAAATTAGGGAAGAAATCAAAACATTTCTGGAAACAAATGAAAATGATCTCACAACAACCCAAAACTTATGGGACACAGCGAAGGCAGTCCTGAGAGGGAAGTTTATAGCAATACAGGCCCACCTAAAGGAAATAGAAACATTTCAAACAAACAGCCTAACGCTACGCCTGCAAGAACTCGAGGAACAACAACAAAGACAGCCCAGAGCAAGCAGAAGGAAGGAAATAACCAAGATTAGAGCAGAATTAAATGACATAGAAACTAAAGACACAATTTTAAGGATGGATGAATCCAGGATTTGTTTCTTTGAGAAGATAAACAAAATAGACAAGCCTTTATGTAGGCTCAACAAGAAGAGAGAGGACACAAAGAAACACAATCAGAAATGAAAGAGGAGAGATTACAACTGATACCGCCGAAATAGAAGGGATTGTAAGAAATTACTATGAAGAACTGTATGGCAAAGAAATTGAGAGCCTAGGGGAAATGGACACATTTCTAGAAAAATACAATCTTCCAAAACTCAGTGAAAAAGAAGCAGAAAATCTAAATATACCAATAACAGTAAAACAAATTGAAGCAGTAATCAAAAAAACTCCTATCACACAAAAGCCCTGTACCAGATGGTTTCACAGGAGAATTCTACAAAGCATTTAAGGAAGAGCTAACCCCTATTCTCCACAGACTATTCCAAAAAATCCAGAAGGTTGCAAAACTCCCAAATTCTTTTTATGAAGCTAGCATCATCTTAATTCCAAAACCAGATAGAGACACAACAAAGAAAGAAAAATTCAGGCCAATATCGCTGATGAACATTGATGCTAAAATCCTCAACAAAATATTGGCAAATCGCATCCAACAATATATCAAAAAGATCATACACCATGACCAACTGGGATTCATCCCAGGGATGCAAGGATGGTTCAATATTCATAAATCAGTAAATGTAATACATTACATAAACAAAAGCAAAGACAAAAATCACACGATCACATCAATAGATGCGGAAAAAGCTTTTGATAAGGTACAACACCCATTAATGATAAAAACACTCGGCAAAGTGGGAATAGAGGGAGCATTTCTCAAAATAATAAAGGCCATATATGAGAGACCTACAGCCAATATCATACTCAATGGGAAAAAAACAAAGCTTTTCCACTAAGATCAGGAACAAGACAAGAATGTCCACTTTCACCACTTCTATTCAATATAGTATTGGAAGTTTTAGCCACAGTGATCAGGCAAGAAAAGGAAATAAAAGGCATCCAAATAGGAAAGGAGTAAGAAAAACTGTCACTGTTTGCAGATGACATGATAGTGTACATGGAAACTCCTATAGACTCTACCCAAGAACTACTTGAACTAAGTAATGAATTTGGCAAAATAGCTGGTTACGAAGTCAATTCCAGAAATGAAATGCAATTTTGTATACCAACAGTGAATCAGTAGAAGCAGGAATCAAGGAAAAAATCCAATTCAATATAGCATAAAGAAAAATAAAATATCTGGGAATAAACCTAATTACGGAGGTAAAAAAAAAACTGTATGTAGAAAACTACATATCCCTGAAGAAAGAAATCAAGGAAGACACAAAAAAATGGAAACATATACCTTGTTCATGGATTGGAAGAATTAACATCATCAAAATGTCCGTACTACCCAAAGCAATATACAGATTCAATGCAATTCCTATTAAAGTACCAATGGCATATTTCACAGACATAGAACAGACACTTCAAAAATTTATATGGAACTATAAACGAGCCCGAATAGCAGCTGTTCTTTTGAGAAAGAAGGACAAAGTAGGAGGGATCACAATACCTGATATCAAATTGTATTACAAGGCCACTGTAATCAAAACAGCCTGGTACTTGCATAAAAACAGGCACATAGACCAATGGAACAGAACAGAGAGCCCAGAAATCAACCCAACTCTCTACAGTCAATTAATATTCGACAAAGGGGGCAGTAACATAAAATGGAGTAAAGATAGCCTCTTCAACAAATGGTGTTGGGAGAACTGGACAGCTACATGCAAAAAAGTGAAACTTGAGCACAGACTTACACCATACATGAAAATAAATTCAAGGTGGATAAAAGACTTAAATGTAAGCCGTGACAACATTACAGTCCTAGAGGAGAATATCGCCAAGAAAATCTCAGATATTTCACGCAGCAACGTTTTTACTGATATGTCCCCTAGGGCAAGGAATATAAAGGAGAGATTAAACAAATGGGATCTCATCAAAATAAAAAGCTTCTGAGTGGCTAAAGAAAACTGTATTAAATTAACAAGACAACCAACTGTATGGGAAAACATATTTGCCAATGATACCTCAGACAAAGCTTTAATCTCCAAAATATACAAAGAACTTACACTACTCCACTCTAAGAAGACACCCAACCCAATTAAAAAATGGGAAAAGGACTTGAACAAACACTTCTCCAAGAAGGACATACAGAACATTTAGAGACACATGAAGAGATGCTCAGTATCGTTAGCTATCAGAAATATGCAAATTAAAACCACAATAAGATACCACTTTACACCAGTCGGTATGGCTATCATAAACAAAGCAACAAACAACAAATGTTGGAGAGGTTGTGGGGAAAAGGGGTCCTTAGTCCACAGTTGGTGGGATTGCAGACTGGTACAACCATTATGGAAAACAGTATGGAATTTTCTCAGAAAAATAAAAATCTACCTGCCTTTTGACCCAGCAATTCCACTGCTAGGAGTATATCCTAAGAATCCTAAAACATCAATTTCAAAGAACCTATGCACTACAATGTTCATAGCAGCACAATTTACCATAGCCAAGAGTCGGAAACAACCTAGGTGCCCAACAGTAAATGAATGGATCAAAAATTGTGGTACATATACACAATGGAATTCTCTGCTGCAGAGAGAAAGAAGGAGCTACTACCTTTTGCAACAACATGGATGGAACTGGAAAGCATTATGCTGAGTGAAATAGGCCAGGTGTTGAAAGACAAATACCATATGATCTCACCTTTAACAGGAAGCTAAACAACAAAACAAACAAGCAAGCAGAAAAAAAAACAAAGACACTGAAATAGAGAACAAGGGGACAGTGACCAGAGGGGAGAAGGAAGGGAAGTTAAGGGGAAAAAGGGGGAGGGATTTGGAGGAACAAATAGGAAGGACACAGGGACTAGAACAAAGGGGGGTGGAAATGGGAGGTGGGTGGGGAGCAAGTGGTGGGGGAGGCTGGGATGGGAAAAATAGACAAAAAACTGTACTTGAAAAATAACTAAATAAACTTAATTAAAAAAAGAAAATGATGAATGTTTGCAAGAATATGGGAAATAAAACTCACTTGAAAAACTCACTCATTTGAGCATCCACTAGAAAAAAACAGTACAAATGCTTTTCAGAAATACAAAGTGGAAGTGCCATGTGGTGCAGCAATTGGAACCCCAGGTGTATGTCTAAAGTCATTTCAAAGAGATGGTTAAACACCCCTGATTGTATCAGTAAATTCAGAACAGACAATAGGTGAAAACAACCTAAATACCCCTTGATGGATGAAGGGATAAACAAAACATGCACATAGTACATATATACGCTGGAGTATCGCACAACACTGAAGATGGGGATGACATCAGCTGTTTCAGCATAATGGAACTCGAGGACTTTATGATGAGAGAAATATGACATTCACAAGAAGACAATGCCGTATGATGCCACAGATGCAAGGTATATATCTAGAGTAGTCAAGTATATACAAACAGGAAGTAGAATGGTGAGTGCCAGAGCTTGGAGGAGGGAAATGTGATTTATGTGTATAAAGTGTCAGACTTTGTAAGACAAAAGAGTTTTTCATCTTGTTCTTTGTCAATATGAATATACCTAACACTACTGAATTATATATTTTGAATAGCTAAGATGGTACGCTTTTTTGTATTCTGCCACAATTAACTATTTTTAAAATATATAAAACTAGATTTCACAATTTTTATTCTGTTTCCATTACATCTTGTCTGTGAGACCCATCCACACCCTGTAACAGGTCAGCCCCATCTCAGACACCACCAGCACCCTGGTTTTACACTGCACTGTGGTGAGTTTCCTGTTTCTGTCCTCATTTACCTTTTCTCCTTTACTAAGAGAAGCAGAGAATGGAGTAGAGAGGGAGACACGTGGGTCCAGTAGGCAAATCAGGGGATTCTTCCTCAAGTTACTCCCCTTTTAAACTTAACCTGGGCATTTTGTCCCAACTATCCTTCCCATTCATGTGACTATATTTTAATTGTGCACTTTCCTAACTTTGTACAGATTATTGGGAAACAGAATTATAGGTGAAAATGCAAATTCAGCATGCTGAACTATGGTTATGGAAAAAAGAAATACTTATGTATAATTACATAGAAATTAGGTGATGCTGTTTGCTATTACCTGGTGATTAAAGTTCAGTTGGCATGAACTTTTTTCAGTAAATCCCTGAAAATATTGGGGCAGTAACCAATGGAATTACCAGGCAGAAAACACCCTGACACATTATAGAGAAAATAGTGTGCAACTTCCGCCAAGATGGAAGCATAGGTGGAGACGCCGTGCTTTCTCGCACAACCAAATTTAGAGACAACAAAATATTAGCAATAGAAAACACAGCCAGAACACAGAAAATTGAACTTTTTGGAAGTTTGATAACAACAAATTCTTCAGCCTTACCGGTAAGAGGGGCAACACCAGCAGCTGGCAGAGCGGGGTTGCACAGGAAAATTCGGTCAGACAGACTCAGGCGCTAGGATCCCAGGTGTGGGGTTGCAAAGGGCCGACCCAGTGAGCAACCCAGTGAGCGATGCAGTGAGTGACCAGCAGACCCAGCGAGGGCTCAGGGCGGCAAGTTGACTGTGGTCGCGCATTCTTGTGCAGATAGACCAGCGAGGGAGTGGGCAGTGAGACGGGACCAAGCAGGCCCCAGCGGGGAGAGGCAGCAGAGGGGGCCGCTATTTACCAGCTCTGACCCTGCCCCCACATACAGCATCACAACCCAGCGACCTGAGCGGCCCCGCCCTGGTGAACAACTAAGCCTCCACTCCTCATACTTAATGGGAGCAAATAGATAAAAAATGGCTCAAGAAGATCTCAAAGCCCCAGAGCCCATAACTCTAAGCGATGAAGAAATAGCAAAACTTTCAGATGCACAGTTCAAAACACTGGTGATCAGGATCCTCACAGAACTGGTTGATTTTAGTCACAAATTAGAGGAACATATGCAAGCTAAAGTAATTGAAATGAAGGAAAACACACAGGAAAACAATAGTAATGAAAAGGAAACTGGGACTCAAATCAAAGAAGTGGATCAGCAAGAGAAAAAAATGACCAAACAGAAAAGGATGAAGAAACAAGAATTCAAAAAAGTGAGGAGAGGCTTAGGAACCTCCAGGACATCTTTAAATGTTCCAACATCTGAATTATAGGGGTACAAGAAGGGGGAGACGAACAGCCACCAGTGGAAAACTTATTTGAACAAATAATAAAGTAGAATTTCCCCAATCTGGCAAAGGAAATAGACTTCCAGGAAATCCAGGAAGCTCACAGAGTCCCAAAGAAGTTGGACCCAAGAAGGAACACACCAAGGCACATCATCATTACATTAGCCAAAATTAAAATGAAGGAGAGAATCCTAGAAGCAGCAAGAGGTAAGGGGACAGTCACCTACAAAGGAGTTCCCATCAGACTGTCAGCTGGATTTCTCAAAAGAGACCTTACAGGCAAGAAGGGGCTGGAAAGAGGTATTCCAAGTCATAAAATCCAAAGACCTACAACCAAGACTGCTCTATCCAGCAAAACTTTCATTTAGAATGGAAGGACAGATAAAGTGCTTCTTAGATAAGATCAAATTCAAGGAGTTCATCATCACCAAGCCCTTATTATATGAAATGTTAAAGGGACTTACCTAAGAAAAAGAAGATAAAAAATATGAACAGCGAAAGGACAGCAAACTCACAGTTATTAACAACCACACCTAAAACAAAAGCAAACTAAAAGGACAGCTAGATCAGGAGTAGAAACATAGAAATGAAGATCTCATGGAGGGTTAGCAACAGGGGAGTGGGAGGAGAAGGGGGGAAAGTTATAGAAAATAAGTAGCATAGACCGTAGGTAGAAAATAGACAGGGGGCAAGAATAGTATGGGAAATATAGAATCTAAAGAAGTTGAGACACATGGTCATAAACTAAAGGGGGGGATGGTGGGGGTGGGGGGATGCAGGGTGGAGGGGAATGAAGGGGGGAATAGAACAACTGTAATGGCATAATCAATAAAATCAAAGAAAAAAGGAAACTGCAATGACGTGAACAGTTTTGTATCACACTTCATGTGTGAAAGCATGTCTTTTTCAACAATGAGATTGTCACTGTGTGTATGGCGGTGTGTGACTGTGTGGGCACACTACTGCATGAGACAGAATTGTGACAATATGTGTGACAGTATGTAACTATGTGGCTGTGACTTTCAGTGTGACTGTGTATGGCAGTTTGACTCTGTGTGTGACTGTGTTTGTGACTCAGTCTTGTAACTGTGTGCACATCTGTGTGGCTGTGTGTGAATGCATGTATTGACTCTTTATGTAAATGTGTGCATGTGATTCCATGTGAGGCTGTGTTTGACAGCGTGAGACTGTATTGGTAACTGTCCACTGAGTGTGTGACTGTGATTGTGTGTGACTGTGATTGGTTGTGCTGAAATTGTGTACATGACAGCATTTGACTGTGTGTGTGTGTGTGATGTTTATACCGTGTTAGTGACTGTGTCCATGACTTTGGAGTGATTGTTTTTTGCCTGTTCATATGCTAGCAGATATATTCACTCTGCACATTTTCTTAGGTACTGAAGAGTTCAACATACATTTCATTTAAAATTATAACAAAGACTTCTGATTCTTTCTAAAAGAGCTTCTGACTTAACATGTGCCCCCTTTGACCATGGTGCTCATGGGCAGGACATGTTGAACATCAGGGCAATGGATTCGGGGGTTCCAGTGGATTTCTTCAAGGATCCAGTGCATTCCCAATGCAAATCCCATCCACAGTTGGATACCCTTTGATGCAGTAGGAAATCTGATTTTCTACTCACCCCTACACCCTTGAGATAGACATTGTAATCTGGCCTGGAATTGCCTTGCCCTCGGTGTGCAGTACAGTAACATATAGCCATGTCCCCATTGGTCACAGAGCTCAGCTGCATGGAGAGCTGGAACTGAGAAGTGCCCCTGGGGTCAAGATTCTGCTCTGTATCTGGGCAAGCTTCTGCTCAGTTGGGGTGTGAACTACAACTGGCACCATGCACCCCATGTTTGGAGCATCTCTCAGAGGTTCACTAGTCCTTAGCCATACATCATGTAGCTCCCTTGGGAAAGGACACCTGGGGACAAGGATGACTTTGATTAAGGAAAGGCTCCTTTTCAGCCTCTTTACACACATTTCACCTGAGACTTTCAGAAGTAAGTTTTGCTCATGAAGGAGACCCCCAGGCACATTGTGACCATGGCATGCTCTTGTGCTCAGACCCCCTACTCGGCTGACAGGGAGGGAAGCAGAGGCTTTCTACTCCACTGTGTTCTCCATGGAACTTTATTCTCATTGACATGTGGGCAGCTTCCACGCATCTCAGGGTTTGTAACCCACTGATGATGGGGGTCATCACACTGAGTCTCTCACACAGTGATGCATGGTCATACCCTCCAACATCAGGCCACTGATCTGCAGATAGACTGAGCTGACAGAGGTGTAAATGGAGAAGAAAAATTCTTTTGAGAAGCTCTGGCCATATGTGGGTTTCCCAGAGTTTGTGTTGACCCAGCTCACATACTGCAGCTCATCTCCTGGGGCCTCTCCCACCCAGAACACAGCAGAGCTGGTAAAGGTGTATCCAGAAGCTTTGCAGGAGACCTTCACTGAGGCCCCAGGATGCCCCATCTCAACAGAAGATTTCGCCAGATTCATCTGGGTATGGACACCAGTGCAGAGAATGCAGGAATGGGTTAAAATTACTCATGAGTGTTCCTGGTTCCTCCTCAACCCAGGGTCTGAGGAGAGACATGCATGCAGCCACTGACAAAGGGGCAAGGTTCATCCAACTCTAGTCCATGGCAAGGGCTGTGTCATCAGGACCAATGTAGGGGAGGGTGTGGCTGTGGTTGATGATCTCAGGGCACAGAGAGACCCAGGTTTAACCTAGTCTACCTGTTCTCCCTTCACTTGCATATTTATGAGACAGGGCACTTTAAGGCTATTATAAGTCCCCACATGTTAGAGGGTACAGGACACAGGGACCATTCTCAATGGTATATTCATGGTCCAAGTCTGTGTCAGTGTTATTGTATATAAGTTTCTTATAAGCTCCCTGAGTTCTGTACCGACATAGCTCCTCCCAGTGAGGAACAAGCCCCCACAGGACATGCTCCTCATTGAGAACCCACATTTCGGTGACCCAGTTCACATGGACCAGTTCTGGGCTTTAATACCTGTAGGTTTTATTCCTTGGTTCAGGGTATCTTAAAATGCAGCACTGAATAGATTTTAACAATCCCTGTCTCCAGATCCTTAATATTCAGATATGAGAAGCCCTAGAAATTATTTCACTGAATGATGTTCTGCTGCCTTATTGAGTTTGGAAAATTATCTGATAGAATAGGATATTACAGTTACTGCATGTCTGGATCTTATTTTAGATTTTTTTTAATGAAAAGAATATCCATGCCACCAGAGGAAATACCTCCCCACCTCTCCCTACACTTGTTCCTGAAGTAGGTGCCTTCAGCTTATGAGTCTTTTTGCACCCCCTGCTGTCCAGCCCATGCCTTGCAGGGGAATACCCTGTCTGAGCTCACAGGGCATGGGCCTCTCAGCATCCCTATTTCAGCATTAAAGGCTGTGACCTGATTCCAGGATGCTCCTCAATACAGGGCTCTGTTAAGCCACGAGGGAGTCCCTTCACTTCAGATGCCAGATGCACCGACTGAGCTGACACCTCTCCAGAAGCTCTAAGCAGTTTTGGGGGACTCTGATGTTCTCAAGTTCCTCTGCTTACAGGTCTCATCCATGTAGCCCAACATGTGGCCCTAAACCCACTGAGATTCTGCACAATAAATCACACACACACACACACACACACACACACACACACACACACTGATAATTTTCATTGTGTTGAACACCATTCTCCCTTCCCCCTGTTCCTCACACATGGGAAGAATCTCCACTCCTGTATGAAATCAGTGAGTGACAACTTTCATGACAAAACAAAAGCAAACACAAATTGACACGAATGGAGAGTGCCTGCCCTTATGGTTTCTTGTTTGCCCAGCACCTGAAACTTGAAGATTATATGGAGACAATTTCCTGGCTCGTTCTCAGGAGGGAAAGACCCAGGGTATCCTTATCCAGTCAGTGTAGCCAACACTAATCTCACTTTTGGTGGTTTCTCTGATCTACAGACACAGGCATCAATTCTCAGATCACACAACCAGAAGCCCCGGTGGTAGTAGGATGCCAGGCATCAGATCTGTGACTCCCCAGGAGCAGAAGGAGGTGCTGATGCAGGGAGAGCAGAGACAGAAAAGTTGTCCTGGGAAATCAGAACCTGTAGACCAGTTGCAGTGTAGCTTTTCACTGTCCTCAGTATCCTGAGCACCCCTGCACCCCTGCCCCTTGTCTCCACACAAGAGGTTTGTGTTTGATCTCATGCAGACTTCCCCTCACTGTGTAACTTGCACAGGAACACAGCTATGTCCTCAGTGGTCACAGAACTCAGCTGCAGGGAGAACTGGTTCTCAGACATGTTTCTAGTGATGGAGGTGTGGCTCTTGACAGCCGGACTGCAGTAAGAGTTCCCGTCATAACATATGTCCCCTGTCCACTCCAGACTTTTCCATAGAGGCTGGCAGATCCAGTTCCAGCAGCCATGGAGAATGGTGATGGAGAATCCAGACACAGTGCAGGCAATGTAGAGGGTCAGTGAGGGCTTCACCAGTCCTGGACCTGACTCCTGAAGCTGTACCTGGTACAGGACACCTGGGGACAAGTTGCATCATACACTATCAGCCATACTCCATCAACACTATTCCATAGAATTCTGTCTGACATCTGAGACACTCACATTTGGGTGCTGTCACCTGGCACAGGAGGAGACTAAGCACTCTAATCTTTTCTAGAGCACAGATTTGCCTTCCCCAGAGAACTCTGCCCCTTGTAAGAAAACAGTTGTGAGCCCCCACAGTCTAGGGTAGGATTTAAACTGGAAGTGAGCAAGAAATTTGCATGTGAGGGATGACGTCCTCATAAGTGAGGGGAGACTGAGGTCACTTCCCCATGTCCTTCTGGGCCCTGAGCACAGTTCTTCTCTCGGACTCAAGGGCATGGGTCAGGGTTGGTAAGTCAGTTGGGTTATGAGACAACTTTGAATCATGACAACACACAGCCTTTATTTCTACATTTATAGTTTAAACTTGGGCTCAATGAGGAATCTCACTATTTTAATTTTGTAGATTTTTCAAGTGGATATCAGAACAAATTAACATTATGCCCAAACATCTGTGCAAGTCCAAAAAGTCACATGAAGTAGACTCATTCTTGCCAAATTTGAAAATCAAAATTTTATATAAAATAATATTTGATGTAAAAATAAGAGTAACATGAAATAGAATAAAATAAATAAAATAAAATAAAATAAAAAAGTCTTTCCCTTGACCTGCCTGAGCTCCCCTGGGCATGTACTCGGGATTGCAGGTGCAGCCTCTGTCTTAGTCCAGCTCCAAAGCACAGGTAACTCTGGTCGGGACCTGTTTCTAGGAGTAAAGCAGTGGCCCTGCAGCAGAGACAGGTATTACACACACTGTGTCCTTCCTTTCACCTCATTTCTCCCAAAACAGTATAGGCAGCCCCTTCCTATAGGTGAGCCATTCAGGAGGGTCTTCCAGGTTCTTAGACCACATAAGGCACTGACATTGTACAGTCAACTTCTTCCATAGAGACACAGGTGCTGACTCTGGGCCAGCAGGTGTTCTGAGAGGTGTATGGATGACAGGACCAGTTTCCTGGTCATAGAGAGTCAGTTTGAAACCTGCTGTACTGGAACCAACCTGAGACCCTTGGGAAAGGGGACCCGGAAGTTGATGTCCACGAAAGGGGACTGGGAGCTTATGGTGGGCCAAGGTGACAGATGGAGGGAAACCAAAGTGCAGAGTGTGTGTATCTTTCATTATATCACTAAACAGAGGTGAAACCCATTATGGGATTTAAGAGCCCGGTGAATGCTTAAAACCAAGGTTGCTTCCCCAAGTCTCGCTCACCCTCCATACACAGAAAATCTCCACTGCAGTCACATTATTTAATAGTGCACAGTGAGGACTGGGACTCATATGACAGATTGAAAACATCCGTGGACCATTTGTGAGATTTCCTCAGGGGACAAATATCTCAGGAGATTCCTCCTTTATTGACAAGAGAGATGAGAGTGAGGCTTTGATGCAGCCACATAGGGCCAAGGTGACGTTTGTGATGGGGATGGCAGTAATGCACTGCAGGTGCTGGGGGACACCTGTGAGGATTCCTGGGTACTGGCCAACTGTGACCAGCACGAAGGACAGCAAGGTGAATTCCTAGGAAGAGAATCAGTGAGTACAACTCCTTCAGTGAGGAGCACACCATTGCCCTAGGGGACAGCTGTGGTTTGTAACTCACTCCTGTCCCCTCCACCAATGTTGCCAGCCCAGTGATGTATGTCCTCACCTAGCTCTGAGTCTGCTTATGGCCTCCTCTCCATCACCTTTCCCTGTGATGATGCCCAGAGATGCATTCCAGGTAATACTTGGGTGTTTCCATGTCCTGGTTTGCAAGGAGTGTCAGAGACTGTGACCCCAGATAGGAGGAACAATTTGAAGGTCTTGTCATTCTTCTCAGTCCCATAACAGGTGAGAGCAGAGTTGAGGATTAGGTACCTACCTTGGGGAAACTACTCAGTGAGAATTCGTGGGGACAGACAAGGTGTTTCCTGAGAAGGGAGGTTCCACATTGTGCAGCATGGTCTTGTATGTGATGTGTGTCATGGACAATTGTCCATCCCCACTGTTATTCTTTTGACACCTTCAGTCAGAGAATGCTGGGGCCTATGTCATATCACACATATTGCATCTCCTATGAAGAAGCATCTGTGTCCTTGAAATGTCCTTCACCCTCTCAGGTCAGGACTAACTCTCTCTCCCTGTCCCCATACATCCATCAAACACAAGCTGTGCTGCAACCATTCAATGCCAGATAATTTCATAGGATTAAGGCCAACAGAAGAACATTCACAGAAATATTCAGGTGTCTTACATGCATTTATTCAAGGGTTGGTGATCTGCACATGCTACCAGCTGTGTGTCTCCCTACATGTCCATACATGCCACCTGTGTGTCTCCTGCACTCTATCTGTGTACCCAGTGGGAAGTACCAACTCCCTTACATACTAAAATATGGACAAAGCCAACTGGAAGCCAACAGATTTTTCAACAGAGCTTCCTTCTCTGCATGCAAGCCCACTCAATGGTATGGGGGCCATTTATCAGACACAATCTCAGGGTTGTGAGAACACTACTTCTCAGGCCTGTTCTCAAGGATATGGGAAACTGTCTCTCTTAGACAGTTCAGTCCTGATACATTCCAAAATTTGTTACATTTTCAGAGACAACCATGGAAAGAACTATGACTTCTTGTAAAGTCAATATTTTTGAGAATAATTTTCAGATCATATTTTTAAACAGGAAAGATAACTATAACTCTATAGAATAACTGGCTTTATAGAAACACTGGCAAGTAATCAGCAAAAACTAAATTGGTTATGGGACAAAATTAACTGAATTCTATTGCAGTTTTCTAACAGCTAGTTAGCATATTAATTTTTAATAATGTTGTTTTTCAGACATAAGAAACTTAGCATTATTCTTAAAGCAATAATGGACATACAGAGGACATACAGAGGATCAAGAGACACATGAAGAGATGCTCAATGTCGCCAGCAATCAGAGAGATGAAAATTAAAACCACAATGAGATACTTCGATATATTTCTTATTGAAGTATAATGTGGTTACTTATACTTCAATAAGAAATATTGAGGAATTCATATTTTCCTCCTGTTTGATCCCTCTAGAATTTAGACAGTATTACGTAATGGGTATTATAATTTCCATGGCAATATATTTGTTTGAATGAATCAAGCAAGAAGCTGATTTATTCATAACAAAGCACATAAAACCATTTTCCAGTAGTGGATTTATCAGCCAAGAATTTTACTGAAATGTCATGTTTGAGAGACATGGCTAGACTCTGGTTGTCAGCAAAAGCTTTAAGGAACACAGAATGACTTTGAAGTGAATACAAGCTACTTGGAGAAATGGCCTGGTACCTTGCTTATTTGGAATGTTCATGGCAGTATCTCTAGGCAAAGAGTGAAAGTTTCTTTCCCAGGAGATGGCAGGGGAGAGCTCAGGAAATTTTGAAATACCTCAAGAACTTAAAAAACTCACTCAAAGTTACAGGTAATTTGGGTAAAACCTAATAGCACCTGTGTGGCTTGACTTCACTGCTTCGTGGGGTGAATTAAATCTCATCCTGGAATTAAAAAAATAATGATTGTTCAAGTGCAGTTTTCTTTCTTTTATTCCCATCCCAGCCCAACCTCGTAGTGCACCCCACCTCCCTCTCATTTCCACCCCCTTATTTGTTGTCCATGTGTCCTTTATACTACTTCCTGTAAATTCTTCCCTTTTTTCCCGTGAAATTCACTCCCCTCTCCCCTCTGGTCACTGTCTTCCCATTTCTCTATTTCAGTGTCTTTGTTTTTATTTTGCTTGTTTGTTTGTTTGTTGTTTCGCTTCCTGTTAAAGGTGAGATCATATGGTATTTGTCTTTCAACACCTGGCTTATTTCACTCAGCATAATGCTTTCCAGTTCCATCCATGTAGTTGCAAAGGGTAGGAGTTCGGTCTTTCTTTCTGCTGAATAGAATTCCATTGTGTATATGTACCACGGTTTTTGATCCATTCATTTACTGATGGGCACCTAGGTAGCTTCCAGCTCTTGGCTATTGTAAATTGTGCTGCTATGGACATTGAGGTGCATAGGTTCTTTTGAACTGATGTTTTATGATTCTTAGGATATAATCCTAGCAGTGGAATTGCTGGGTCAAAAGGAAGGTCAATTTTTATTTTTCTGAGAAAATTTCATACTGTTTTCCATAATGGTTGCACCAGTCTGCAATCCCACCAACAGTGAACTAAGGACCCCTTCTCCCCACAACCTCTCCAACATTTGTTGTTTGTTGCTTTGTTTATGATAGCCATCCTGACTGGTGTAAAGTGGTATCTCATTGTGGTCTAGAGACACATGAAGAGATGCTCAATATCTTAAGATATCAAATGGGATTTGTTTCTTAATTTGTGCTTCTGCTGATTCATTGTGAGTATATAAAATCTTTTTGATTTCTGGATATTGACTTTGTAACCCACTGTTTTGCCAAATTCATTTATTAAGTCCAGCAGTTTTTGGGCAGAGTCTGTAGGATTTCCCATGTACACTACCATGCCATCTGCAAAGAATGACAGTTTTGTTTTCCCCTTTCCTATTTAAATGCCATTTATTTCCTTTTCTTGTCTGATCACTGTGGCTAAAACTTCCAATATTATATTGAATAGAAGTGGTGAAAGTGGACAACTTTGTCTTGTTCTTGATCTTAGTGGAAAAGATTTTAGTTTTTTTTTCCATTGAGTATGATGTTGACTCTAGGTCTCTCCTATGTGGCCTTTATTATATTGAGGAATGCTTCCTCTATTTCCACTTTGCTGAGTGTTTTTATCATACATGGGTGTTGTACCTTATCAAAAGCTTTTTCCACATCTATTGATATGATCATGTGATTTTTGTCTTAGCTTTTGTTTATATGATGTATTGCATTTACTGATTTGCAAATATTGAACCATCCTTGCATCTCTGGGATGAATTTCACTCGGTCATGGTGTATGAACTTTTTAATGTATTGTTGGATGCGATTTGCCAATATTTTGTTGAGGATTTTGCATCTATGTTCTTTGATGATATTGTCCTGAAGTGTTCTTTCTTTTTTATTCCGTTATCTGGTTTTGGAATTAGTTTGGTGCTGGCTTCATAAAAAGAGTTTGGGAGTCTTCCATTATTTTGGATTTTTTGGAATAGTCTGTTAAGAATAGGGGTTAGCTCTTCCTTAAATGCTTTGTAAAATTCTTCTGTGAAACCATCTTGTCCAAGGGTTTTGTGTGATAGAAATTTTTTGATTATTGCTTCAATTTCATCTGCTGTTATTGGTCTGTTCAGGCTTTTTGTCTCTTCTTCATTGAGTTTTTGAACATAATTTTTTTCTAAAAATTTGTCCATTTCACCTAGGTTTTCAAATTTTTTGGCATGCAGTTCTTCATAGTCATTTCTTAGAAGCCCTTCAATTTCTGTGGTGTCAGTTATAATCTCTCTTCTTTCATTTCTGACTGTGTTTATTTGTGTCCTCTCTCTTCTTTTCTTGATGAGCCTACTTAAAGGCTTGTTGATTTTATTTATCTCTTCAGAAAACCAGCTCATGGATTCATTGATACTTAAAATTGTGCTTTTAGTCTCTATGTCATATAATGCTGCTCTGATCTTGGTTATTTCCTTTTTTCTACTTGCTTTGGGCTGTTTTTTTTGTTGTTCCTCAAGTTCTTGTAGGTGTAGGGTTAGGTGGTTATTTTGAAATGTTTCCATCTATTTTAGGTAGGCCTGTACTGCTCTGAACTTTTCTCTTAGGACTTCCTTCACTGTGTCCCATAAGTTTTGGGTTATTGTGAGATCATTTTTATTTGTTTCCAGAAAGTTTTTGATTTCTTCCCTAATTTCATTCTTGACCCATTTGTTATTTAATAGCATACCATTCCATCTCCATGATTTTGGGTGCTTTGGGATTTCTCCTTTGGGGTTGGTTTCCAATTTCAGGCCCTTGTGGTCAGAGAAAATGCTTGGGATGATTTCAATTTTTTTTACATGTCTTGAGTCTCGTTTTGTGTCCTATCATGTAGTCTATCTTTGAAAGTGTTCCATGCGCATTTGAAAAGAATGTGTAGTTAGCTTCTTTGGGATGAACGGATTTCTGTATATAAGTTAAGTCCATTTCATCTAGAGCATTGTTCAATGCCACAATATGTTTGTTGATATTTTGTTTGGAAGATCTGTCCATTTTTGACAGTGGGGTATTAAAATCCCCTACTATAATGTTGTTGCTGTCAATATCTTTCCCGAAATCCTCTAATATTTTCTTTATATATTTTGGTGCTCCTATGTTGGGTGCATATATATTTACAATGTTAATGTCTTCTTGGTGGACTCTTCCCTTGAGTATTACGAAGTAACCTACTGGGTCTCTCTTTATGGCCCTTTTTTTAAGACTATTTTGTCTGATATGAGTATTGCTACCCTGACTTTCTTTTTCTTGTTCGTTTGCTTGGAAAATTTGTTTTCAGCCCTTCACTTTTAGTCAGTGTAAATTTTTTGTCCTGAAGTGGGTCTTTTGTAGACAGCATATATGTGGGTCATGCTTTCTTATCAATTCAGCTATTCTATGTCTTTTTATTGGAGCATTTAATCCATTTACATTTAATGCTATTATTGATAGGTACTTATTAATTGCCATTTTTGTACCTGTGTTCCTTTCTGTCTCTCTTTTTACCTTCCTTAAAGCAGCCCCTTTAGTATTTCTTGCAGATCTGGTTTGGTGGAGGTGTATTCTTTTAGACATCTTTTGTCTTGGAAGCTTTTTATTTGGTGATCTATCTTTACTGAGAGCCTTGCTGGGTAAAGTAGCCTTGGTTTCAGGCCTCTGGTTCTCATTACTTGGAATATTTCTTTTCATTCTCTTCTTGCATGAATTGTTTCCATTGAGATATCAGCAGCTAACCTTATTCGGGCTCCCTTGTATATTACTTTCTTTTTCTCCCTTGCTGTCATTAAGATTCTTACTTTGTCTTGGAATTTTGCCCTTTAATGATCATGCGTCTTAAAGTGGGCCTCTTTGAGTTCCTCTTGATTGAGACTCTTTGTGATTCCTGGATCTGTGTGACTTTTTCTCTCATCAAACTAGAGAAGTTTTCCCTCATAAATTTTTCAGATAGGTTTTCAATCCTTGGTTCTTCGTCTTCTCCTAATAGGGTAATAATACCCTATTTTTCGAATATTATTATGTTTCACAGTGTCTTCCATTTCTCTTAATCCCTCTTCATTCTTTATGAGCCTCTTTTCCTATTCATTCTCTTTCTTGGATTTTTTCCTAGTTTGTCCTCCAACTCACTGATCCGATCTGCTTCATCGATCTTGCTTTTGATTCCTTCACTGTGTTCTTCAGTTCAGAAATTTTATTCTTCATTTCCTCTTGTCCCTTGCTGATAGTTTCAATTTCCTTTTTCATGTTGATATAGTTTGCAGTGAGTTCGTTGTAGCTGCCCTGTAGTTGCTTGTAGCTGATTGTGATATCTTTCAACTTCCTGATAACCAGTGCTTTGAATTCAATGTCTGATAGTTGACTTGCCTCTATTTCATCTAATATTTTTTCTGAGGCTTCCTCCTTTCCTCTCATTCGGGGATTGTTTCTTTGTCTTCTCACCGTTTTTGAGACTCTTCTTGTTAGTCTCAGCTTCTTAAATTGATCTGTTCTAACTCCCTGGGTTTGTGCTGTGACCTTCTTTGGTGGAATTCTTGTGAAATTCAGTGGTGCAGTCTCCTTCAGTTATCCTAGTGTTCTCCCCTTCCACCTACTTTTGTGTGTGTGTGTGTGTGTGTGTGTGTGTGTGTGTGTGTTTGATCAGTTGGAGGGGTTGGCAAAATGGTTTATGACAGCGGGAGAGTATTTTATGACATTTACAGTCACAGCTGGTAGAGAAATGATAGAAGATCTTTAGGCTATATATAATGTTAACCATAATCTTCAACCCAACTTGCCACTTTTAGGAGACAATGGACACAAGATAAGTCTCATGTTTGAGAGAGAAGACGAGTGAGTTGGATCTAGAAAGCAGTGAATTTGCAATTGGTCAGATTCTGGGGTGAGGTGAGAGTAAAAGATAGTAAACAGGTGGAATGTGTGTGGAAATAGAGTTAATTACTTCAGTAGTAGAGTTCAGGAAACTGTGAAGTGGACTAAGATCCGGGAGATGTGTTGTGAAGTATTTAAAGTTTTATAGAACCGCTATTATTTACAATAATATTAAAACAACAATCATATGACAGAGTATGTGTTGTGGATAACATGAATAAGGGATACAGAACTTTGGGTAGTGTGCTAAATGAAAACAAGTGGTGTGAAATGTAGAAAATTGGCAATACACTGTGGAGGAGAGAACAGGGGAAACCTGTTAAATGATATAATATAACCAGTCAAGGAAAAGAAGCCTATACAGAAAGAGGAGGTATACAAAGAAACTGTTAAAATATAAAAGAAGTGAGAATAATGACAAAAATAATAATAATACAAATATGCAGCAACTTGTGGCTTCTCTGCTATAGCAAAGTGAAATTTGTCTCTCTGTCTCTACTGTTGGGAAGCCTCTTCTTTGGGCCCAACTCTGGTCTTTTTGCAGTTCCAAATTGTGTCACTTGTGGGTAAAAGAGAAAAAAAAGGCAGGAGAAGGGAGGAAAAAGAGATAAGTTTGAAAAGAATGGAAGAAGAAATAAAACAGAAAAGAAGAAAATAGAGGAAAAAGTATTGAAAGATAAAATAATAATAAAATTAAAAAGATAAAAGATTACTTTTAAAAAATCTCTTGTTTGTTTCAAACTGGCCAAACTGGTTTTTCTGGCTGCAGCAGGCTGAGGGGCAATTGGTGTGGTTTTTCTGGGGGCGATCTCCCAAGAGCCAAACCAATGCCTCTCCCCAGCGCCTTATGAAGGGGTTCTAGGACTTCCACATAGTGCTCTTTTTTCAGGGGTTATCACTGGGGGTTGGGTTGTGGGGCGCTCATGCGCTGGCCAGGCTGCCTGGTTTCTGTGGGTTTGGGCGCAGACCTGTCTCAGTTTTGTGGGCAAATTCCAGGATTTCCACCCAACCTTGGTTTTGCTGCCAAGCTGGATGGGGAGCTGGATGGGGAGCAGACGGGGAACAGATTAACAGGAGCAGGCTGTTACTATAGAAGTCAGAGCCCTACACTGTGTCTCTCAGTTCTCCTGGGCTGGCGACCACAGAGTCAGCAGTTGATCTCAGCCCTTTGTCTTTAGTGCCCTCTCTGCAAACTCTAACAAACAAGTTTCTCCAGGTGCCCAACCTTGTTTGGCCAGGGAGGGAGGGAGCTGATAACCCAGCTCTCTCTCAAGGACCCTTCGGCATGTCCAGGGCTCCCAAAGAGTATGAGAGAGGTGCACCGGAAGTCGTTACTGACTGCTGGACACCAACCAAGGTGCACCTCCGAGGTGCGCTGGGTGCTGTGTGCTGGGCACCTGGCTCTGGGCTGTGCACCAGCTGAAGCCTCTGCTGCTCCTGTCTTTGCTCTGATCCCTGAGACTCTACTGTACTACAGCCATCTCCCTACCATCTGGATCTTCCATGACCATCATGATTTCTGGTCTCTTATTTTCATATATGCTAGGGAACTGTTGGCTGTTTGTGCTGTTCCTCTGTATATCAGCCAGGATTTTCTCCCATGTGTACAAGAAAATGGAATCTACTCCGTCCTACTCCATCGCCATCTTGGAACCCCAACTCTCATCCTGGCAATTTCTTATAGAAGTCAAGCAACACAAATTTAAGACAGCCTACATAATCAATTGTTATTCCTGTTATGTTTATGCAAACAATGAGGCAGAATTGAAACTTAATTTAGTGCTGTAAATGAATTAGCCTTTGCCTGGCTTTTTAAAAAGAAATGAGTGTAATTTTATGTAGAGAAATTAAGTATCAATATATTCCATACCACACAATTATGGACATTAAACTCTACATAAGTTACTAGCCTTCAATGTTTTTTAAATACATTTTATTGATTATGCCTTTACAGTTGTTCTATTCCCCCCTTTATTCCCCTCCACCCTGCACACCTCCTCCCCCAACATTCCTCCCTTTAGCTTATGACCATGAGTCTCAAGTACTTTAGATACTATATTTACCCTACTATTCTTGCCCTCCCCCTATCTATTTTCTACCTACCATCTAAGCTACTTATTTTCTTTACCTTCTTCCCTTTTCTCCTTCTCCCACTCCCCTGTTGCTAACCCTCCTTGAGATCTTCATTTCTATGGTTCTGCTCCTGATCTAGCTGTCCTCTTAGTTTGCTTTTGTTTCAGGTGTGGTTGTTAATAACTGTGAGTTTGCTGTCCTTTCACTGTTCATATTTTTTATCTTCTTTTTCTTAGATAAGTCCCTTTAACATTTCATATAATAAGGGCTTGGTGATAATGAACTCCTTGAATTTGATCTTATCTGAGAAGCACTTTATCTGTCCTTCCATTCTAAATGAAAGTTTTGCTGGATAGAGCAATCTTGGTTGTAGGTCTTTGGATTTCATGACTTGGAATACCTCTTTCCAGCCCCTTCTTGCATGCATGGTCTGTTTTGAGAAATCCACTGACAGTCTGATGGGAACTCATTTGTAGGTGACTGCCCCCTTATCTGTTGCTGCTTCTAGGATTCTTTCCTTTATTTTAATCTTGGCTAATATAATGATGATGTGCCTTGGTGTGTTCCTTGTTGGGTCCAACTTCTTTGGGACTCTCTGAGCTTCCTGGATGTCCTGGAAGTCTATTTCCTTTGCCAGATTGGAATAAAATTCTCCTTTATTATTTGTTCAAATAAGTTTTCCATTTATGGCTGTTCCTCTTCCGCTTATGGTACCCCTATAATTCAGATGTTGGAACGTTTAAAGATGTCCTGAAGGTTCCTAAGCCTCTCCTCATTTTTTTTTTAATTCTTGTTTCTTTATATTTTTCTGTTTGGTCATTTTTTTCTTTCTTCTGGTCCTCTCCTTTGATTTGAGTCCCAGTTTCCTGTCCATCATTATTGGTTTCCTGTGCATTTCCCTTCATTTCAATTAGTTTGGCCTTCATTTGTTCCTCTAATTTATAACTAAAATCAATCAGTTCTGTGAGCATCCTTATCACTAATGTTTTGAACTGTGCTCCTGATAGGTTGGCAATTTCCTGGTTGCTTAGAATTATCGGCTCAGGGGTTTGAGTCCTTCTTGAGCCAAGTTTTGGTCTGTTTGAGCCTGTTACATATGAGGAGGGGAACCTTAGATGTTCACCAGGGTGGGGCCACCCAGGTCAATGGGTTGTGATGATGTATGTTGGGGCAGGGTCAGAGAGTGAGCAATAGTGGTCCCCTCTACTGCTTCCCGCCACTGGGGCCTGCAAGATTTTTCTAACTGCTCACTCCTTGGCTGGTTTTATCTGGGCACGAATGTGTGACCACAGTTAGTCTGCAGCCTTGCGCCTTCACTGGGTCTGCCCATCTCAACCCTACATCTGGGATTCACCCTCGGCTGCCTGCACACCTGGGTCCAGGGATCTTTTTTGCCTGCTCCACTGCTGGCTCCGCCCTTCTTACTGATCTGGCTGAATGGTTCATTGGTGTTGGACCTTCCTATAGTTCAATTTTATGTGATTTGTCTGTTTGTTTTTTGTTGCTAAAACTTTTTTTTAGATTTTGATTAATTTATTTTTAGAGGGGAAAGGAAGGAGATAGGGAGAGAAATATCAATGTATGGTTGCCTCTCGTGTATCCCCTGCTGGGAACTGGCCTGCAACCCAGGCATGTGCCCTGACTGTGAATTGAACAGCGATACTCTGGTTCGCAGGCCCGCACTCAATCCACTGAGCTACACCAGCCAGGTATTGTTTTTAAACTTGGTTGTGTGAGAAGGCATGGTGTTTCCACCTACACCTCCATCTTTGCGGAAGTTCCTCCAATGTTTTTAACTGATAAATGCAACTGGATCCTAACTTTTTCTGTCTTCTTCAACAATATTGAGATTACTCACACAAGTTGACTTTTCCATGTTATAAGCCCTACTTCTTCTTTGGGAGCACCACCTACAGGCACCATCTCCACACTCATCCATGACCAGGTCTCATCTCCCCTCTTACTGAGAGCAAGGCACTCTTGGCTCTTAAGGACAATGAAATCTCTCTTCAGCAGGAAGCAGTTGTAGAAGTCATATGGCATCATGTTTCCCTAATAGGATTCGGAGGCAAAATTCTTGAGTGGGAAAGAGAGTAGCTAGTCAGACAAAATCAGAGCAAGAATGAGAGGCCGGGTACCAATAGTCATAAAGACAGAAAATTCAGGTGCCTGGCTGCAGGCATGTGAAGACAAGTGAGTAAAAAGTGGCACATAGGCAGATGATGAACTCGAATTTTGACTAGGATAATAGATGTGAGGCCCAGAGTCTCCTGTAGACACTTCCCAAACCATCATTATTTCTCCTCGGGAGCCCAAGGTACACTTTGGACTATGTAGTATGTGTAAAACACCAAACTAACTATGAAAATTCAGTATTGGTGAAAGGGGTAATGAGACAAATGCCTCAACAACCATACCTCCAGCCATTAAAATGCCAACTCAGAGATTAAAGTTAACACACTGCTTTCTCTACCTGCATGGATATTCCAACCTTCTGCTGGAACTGGTCTTGTTCTATAACTTGCTGACACAAGAATATTTTTCTCCTAAAAAAAAAAAACAGCTTTATCTCACGTGCCACTGGAGCATGTCCCCTATCTCAGGGTGTTTTAACCTGTTAAGGGAGACAAAGTAGAGACTGCTATTTTCTGAGATATGTAAGTAACTAAAATTATTTGGGCAGATCAGACTAGAGTGATCAATAAACACGCACATGAATGGCTCAAGATCTCCATGGAGAAACACCAGATGATGAACATTTCTTAAGATATAGTCTACTACTTTGCTGGGGAGAAGCTGCACATCAATATGTACTTCAGAATGTCTCCAAGACTTAAATCACTGTATCCAATAAAATGAATATCTCACTTCCTAATATTCAGAAATCTCTGGACCCTCTAGCTAGAGTTGTCTTAGATAATAAAATCGCCTTAGACTACATACTAACAGAACAAGGATGAGTTTGCATCAACTGTTGTTGCTGTTCTTACATTACCACCTCAGCTCACATAGAAACATGCATCACCTAAATAATGCAACAGCTTGCCTTGTGCCAACATACATTGGACCATCACACCTGTCTGTTTGAAGGAACTGGAGACTGGTTGATGAGTCTATTTCCATGAATACCACAGGGAATCAGGTCCATAGAGGAGGGATTATTAATTTAGGTTTAATATTCTTTGCTTTGTAATTCCTGTCTTTATTGGCTTGAAGCCCTTTATCATTTGCTCTTTTCATGCCAGGAAAAGAGAATATGCTAGACATCACCTCCAAAAAATACACCTCCTTTTAACTCACAAGATATTGCTTTCCAATAGGCTCAGAATTTTTATTCCCCCAGAATATTTACACGGCATTGATAGCCCAAAAGATATGGATGAAGAATTGACACAGGAAATATAAAACATGAAATTAAAACCTTATACTGCTGAGACTTACTATGAAATGGAATTAGAAATAGTACTCACTTTAGACACACTCACATACTGTCAGTTTTCATGTAAGCATATTGCCCATGCTACCAGTTCTCATCCTGTTTGTAGAAGAAACAATTTTGACCACAGTTTCAGGTGGCACAGGTTCTCCAATGACAAAAAAAATTGGATGGTACCTACAAGTTCCAGAATTGTTACAGTGAAGATCAGCATCTGGACAAGCAAAGACATTGCCTGCACATCCACAGCCTGTCCCCATGATCTCTCTCTCTTTTTTTTTAATTTTGACACTCTCCCTCCTCATAAAAACCTCCATGCTCTGAGATATTAATTAATTTTGAGATGAGAGTCTCTCATTCTCCTGTTTGCCAGCATTGAAAAAAAACCACTGTCCTGCACATGAGCATCCCACTTTCAATAATTAGCTTTTGAAAATGGGGGCAGCCAGACATGCCTTTGGTTACATCATTATTTTAACTTCTGGTGAAGGCTTCCTTTCTGGTTCACATCAGACAACTTCTGGTTTGGAGGTCATTTTGTGGAAGAATCAGCAAATCCTCTGAGCTTGTTGAGAAATTAGTAACCCCTATCATGGGGCACTCTTATGATGTAAGCATATTCAAAAACCCATTTTTAATACTGTCTTCTTTGGGGATAAGGAATTAAAGATATAAATGGGAAGATCCCATGTTTTCACACCACAGGAATGCCCTGGATATTCTGGAGAAAGGGCGGTTCTTCCACCACCTTGATTTCAGTCCAGTGAAGGGAATTCATGCCCCAACTTGCAGATTGTACAGGTTAAATGTGTAGAATGGCATTGTCAGGTGTTTACTAATTGATTCCATTGCCATAGGAACATAGAACATGCTGGATGTGGGCCCTCCATTGTGAAGGGTGTCTCCACCCTGCTCCCTGTTGTATGATGAGCAGTACTGCTCAGATACAGGGGCACTTTCAAAGTTGTGGCCTCGGGTGAGGAGACTCCTTAGGATCTCACCCTGATTGAGGACTGATAGAATTCTGTGATGTCATGGACTGTGCCATGACCTGGAACTTTGCCCACCCTCAACTTTGCTTCCAGAATGTCATCTCTGATGGTTTTCCAGAGACGGGGACATAGATATTCCTCCTTGACATTCATGTAATTTTCACCAAACACATTTCAATTGTTCAGAAGTTGGGAATTTCTTAGAACTTGCAGAGGAGTCAAGATGGTCAAAATCCTCAAACTTGACCCTGCACAAGATTCTCAGTTACAGCTTCCTGAGCATCCATCACTCAGAGGACAAAGAAGATCCCAATGTGTTCCCTATACAACCCTCCTGCTTATGACTTCCTGCTTTTACACTTGATGACTTGCCTGAACTAATCAAGGCATCACAGTTAAGAACTCATGCCCTGGTGCTCATTACTCAGGCTCCCTCTACAAGCTGGTCCTGTGTATAGTCATTCATGGAGGAGCTGTGTTTACGCTACACTTGTGGACTCCATGTCTTCCAAACCCAGCAGCCCAGAAAGCACTGAGATATTGCTAAGTTCCAGAGACAGAAACAGGCATCTTTCTTGGTTTTCACTGCCTGTGGAATTGGCTCTTACCTAGAAGATACTGAGAAAGTCTGCATTTTCACAGGGTTTTAGACCTGTGTGGTAATTCTCAAACATGTGCCAGGTATGAGCACCACAAAGTCATTTCAGGCACTTCATGTTTATCCTCTTTGTAGACCTTTTCATTGTGTGTTATCACACTTGGACACTGCACCAAGTGAACACCCTTTCTAAAAAACTCTTCACATTAATCTGATTAATTACATAAATCTCTACCATTGTTGTAAATGTACATCACTAACATGTGTGATAAGACATTGTGATGGCCCGGCACTCTGTGCCCCTCGTAGGTGATGTCTCTGCGAGAGCACAGCTCATGGACACAAGCAGGAGGGGGGTGTCTGTCATACTGGTAGAGGAAATTGGGAAGTGCATGTTCCCTGGTTATAAGTTTTCACCATGAGGTGGATGGAGTAGAGGCTGGGGATCTGTGGTAGACCTCATGCCTGAAATAAATCATACAGTGTTGTCCAGTCAGGGATTTGTGGTGGACACATCACATGTGAAGGGTTGTCACTGGGAGAAGATGACAGGAGTGGTACCATGTTAAAATAGAGTTGGAACAGCCATTCCAGACAAACCACCTAGCATGTCTTCCTTGTCCAACCTATGCAGGGTGTTGACCCACCACAGTCACATTTGCACTGGGTCCCAGCACTGTAGTTTACACAACTGTTTGCACAGCTAACAGGGAAGAGACATCTGCTCTGTGGGACTGAAAATTGCAGACAATCTTCTGAATGTCCATCACCACAAGCAGCTAAAGTATATCTTAGATTGTCTTTAATGATAGAAGCTCCTTCCCACTATTCCTGTATCTTCATCCCTCCCAGTCTAACCCCTTGCCTTCAACCCAGTCACAGCAGAATTAGGGTTTCCGCCTGATCAATGATCCCCAACTAACATTGCTTTGTGATTTCAGATGAATATTGGTTGCTGCTCACTTTATTCTTTTATTTCTACAGTACTATTACAATAATTAAAAGGAAAACCTACCCTCAGCAACTACATGGATATTCCTTGGGAAATCATTCTTAGTGAAGCAACACAAGTACAGTTAAGCAAACAGCAAATGGTTTTTCATACAGTGGGAATTGCAGTCAGTTAGAAACCACGGCAGAAGGCAGCATGGTGGTTTCCTCAAGCTTGTAGGAGGAGCGGGGGAGATTCCTTTCCAGGAAGAAGCATCCTGTGATGCAGGGTGGTTAGGTTCCAGAGATTGGGTATCCCTCGCTGCACCTGAGGTTATTAAACAACATGTGTATTTGGTTTGTGCCAAGAGTAGATATCATGTGGAGTTATCACCACAACATGAAAGGATAGCCAAGTCTTCAATTCCAGTGTGATGTTATGAAGAGCTACAACTGCTTTTGTCAGAATCAGAATGAAGAAAGTGCTCTTAAAGGTCTTACCATGACTGGGGATGATCCTACTGGAACATAGACAATGAAGAAGAATTTACTCCAGAAAAGATGCCAACAGTGGGAACAGCTATACAACATACAGAAAGGCACACACCCTCTCTTTTCCACCCTAGTGCAGCGAGTGCATTAAAGACAGGTGTGTTCAAGACCCTAGACTTAAAATAATAAATAGACAAACAAACGAATGAATAAATAAAGTTGAAAAGAAAAATACCTTATCTGGAACTTCAAGCTTCCACAGTGGAAGAAAGTAAATTTCTGTTTCTTAAGCCAATGAAGTTTGTGCTACTTTCTGATTGCAGCCTATAAAACTAGTACAATTTTCATGCCAATAAATCTGAAAGTTTACAATAAATGTTGATATTTATATAAATACACAATTTACCAAACTGATTCAGAAGAAACTGAAAACCCAAATAGTCTATTACCATTAAAGGAATTAGATTTCAAGTTTAAATTTTATCCATAAAGCAAAACTAGTCACAGATAGTTTTACTAGTCTCAAATATTTAAGGAGTAAACTATTGTATTTATTCACATGCTTTCAGAGAACAGAAAAGAGATTCTAACATTTATACCAAAACCCAGCCAGATTATAAGAAAATTTCAATGTCACTTAGCAAAAGTAGATGTAAATACCCTATTGAAAATATTTCACACAGCATTCAGTAGGTCATAAAAATATGATTGTAACAAAATGGATAGAAAAAGCACTAACCAAATGACAAATATACATTCAACAATATTAAAATATAAAAAATATAAAGAAAGAAACAGAAGTCCATAATCAGATAAAATATTTTGAACATATTTAATTAATCCTGAATATATACCCCATTGGGGAGGAGGCTGGGAAGACCACTATTCTGAGAAGAAAAATGCAAAAGATATAAAAAAGATTTCCATGGGAGAAGAAATACAGGTAACCAGTAAATATATAAACAATTGGTGACAGAGAAGTGCAGTTAAGGCCCAAGGAGACACTATAATCCACATCACACTAAGAAAACTCTAAATGTCAGCAGACACCACAAGTTGGCAAGGCTGTAAAGAAATAAAACTATTAATCAAAGTGCTACTTAGATATACAAAAATTCATAGACATAAGAAAATTCATTACATGTATTTTCTTTTTTTAAAGAAAGACTTAGGTTTTTAAAAAAATTTATTTATTTATCTTTAGAAAGAAAGAGAAGGAGAGAAACATCAATGTGTGTTTGCCTCTCATGAGTCCCCTGCCGGGAACTGGCCTGCAACCTAGGCATCTGCCCTGACTGGAAATCAAACCACGATCATGTGGTTCGAAGGACTGCACTCAATCCACTGAGCTATGCCAGCCAGGGCTGTATTTTCTTATATTTATGAAGTACTTAATAACTTGAAGAAAGCATCTACCGCTACATTTTAACTTGAAAATATTATTTTAATTGAATAAGAGTTTTCAATATCACCGATTTTGTAAAAAAAAAACACACTCAGATATGCTTAATGACCAAAGGGTCATCAAACAACACAAGGAATCATTTTAATACAAAAAAATCAAAACTTAATTTTGTGCAAACTAAAGTTTGCAATACCAAAGCATAAGAAAATAGAGTAGAGGGAAAATCCTAAACAAACAAACAAACAAACAAAAATACAGCACAGACTTCAAGGTGCCTCCTCCTGGCCACAACACCCCCTTTCCAGAGAAGACTTCAGTGTTGTTCATTCAGCCTCAAGCTGCTGCCTGCTGAGGTTGAGCTCCAGGCAGGTGCCACCTAATGACAGGATTCACTCTGTCCAATAGATCCCACTCCTAGAACGGTGGCCCCTATCCTGGACACAGCGCCCCTAGGATTCTGGTTTACTGACTGCCTCATCTGACTAACTCGGTAAGATCAGCCACCAGACAGATAATCATAGAATCACTAGTTGTGTAATCAGACATGAGCACTCAGCTCCTTATTGAGGGAGAGCATCCATTTTTGTCCCCATCAGCAGGTGAGTTACCTACTTCAGATTTCTGTCAGGGAAAAAGGCTGGAAAATAATTCACAGAGTTCCGTAGATCTATTCCCATGAAGATGATGTCATTTCCTAAGCAACATGTAGAGGCAGTGAAGGCCTGGGTGTGGTTAAAGGTCAGTTTCGATGACAGAAATTAGGAGCATCAGCTGCTTGGAGTCAGCTGCCTTGGAGTCCTGAAAACTGTGGGAGAATCAAAGATCAAGGCTCCCAGAGCAGACAGCTGCTTTTTAGAAGAGCATCAGAACTGGTCATGGACAATGTGCATTTACAGCAGCCGAGTGTGTTTGTTTCCTGTGTGGAGTCATCCATGTATCAGGACCTGTTGAGAAGAAGGGAACCACCAGTCTTCATTTACTGTCGGCTTCCCCACCTGGGAACAAAGAGAAATACTGGGAAGCCCAGGCAATCACTTATCTGGTTGGCTGTGAGCACCAGTATACCACTTTGTAGTCTCTGAGCCTGGCCAATTCCACACTGAGTTATTCTCAAGAGTCACCTCCAGGGAAGTGGGCTGGGATGGGAGTAAAAGACAGAAAGCTGTACTTGAACAATAACTAAATTTTAAAAATGAGTCACCTGCATTGATATCTGCATCAGATGATCATTATTGTTATTGCTGAGTAGAATATATCATGGATATTCCCTAGCTTGCTTATTTTAAAATTTGAAGAACATCTGGGTTGTTTATAGAGTCTAATGAAAATAAATAGGCTTAAATATTCGCATATATATGTGTGTATATGTGTGTGTGTGTGTGTATATATATATATATATATATATATATATATATATATATATATAATTTTTGCAAAGAAAACACACCTACAGGTATGTGAAGGACTCAGGTCAAATATAATTTAATGTGCAAGTGTGATTCACTTTGTCAAGAGACAATACAATAGACATAGAGTGACTTGGTGAAGAAGAGATGCACAGTCATGCCCATATGTCATCCGTAAGTGGACAGTGTCAGTTCCTTATTTATTGTCTGCAGTGAGAATCTGAAGAAATAGATTCAAAGAGAAGAGAGAATTGTGCCTGATTGGAGTTGAGAGTTTTGAGGGGGAACT
>NW_026521460.1:0-7200 GCF_021234435.1 Artibeus jamaicensis
TTTTTATTTATTTTTTAAATTTTATTTAGTTATTTTTTAAGTACAGTTTTTGTCTATTTTTCCAATCCCAGCCTCCTCGGCCCCTTGCTCCCCACCTCCCTCCCATTCCCACCCCCCTTAGTTCTAGTCCCTGTGTCCTTCCTATTTGTTCCTCCAAATCCCTCCCCCTTTTTACCCTTAAATTCCCTTCCTTATCACCTCTTGTCACTATCCCCTTGTTCTCTATTTCAGTATATTTGTTTTTGTTTTTTTTTCTGCTTGCTTGTTTGTTTTGTTGTTTAGCTTCCTGTTAAAGGTGAGATCATATGGTATTTGTCTTTCAGCACCTGGCCTATTTCACTCAGCATAATGCTTTCCAGTTACATCCATGTTGTTGCAAATGGTAGTAGCTCCTTCTTTCTCTCTGCAGCATAGAATTCCATTGTGTATATGTACCACAATTTTTGGATCCATTCATTTACTGATGGGAACCTAGGTTGCTTCCAACTCTTGGATATTGTGAATTGTGCTGCTATGAACATTGTAGTGCATAGGTTCTTTGATATTGATGTTTTAGGATTCTTAGGATATACTCCTAGCAGTGGAATTGCTGGGTCAAAAGGCAGGTAGATTTTTATTTTTCTGAGAAAATTCCTTTACTTTTTTCCATAATGGTTGTACCAGTCTGCACTCCCACCAACAGTGAACTAAGGACCCCTTTTCCCCCACAACCTCTCCAACATTTGTTGTTTGTTGCTTGTTTATGATAGCCATCCTGACTGGTGTAAAGTGGTATCTCATTGTGGTTTTAATTTGCATCTCTCTGATAGATAATGATATAGCATCTCTTCATGTGTCTCTGAATGTTCTGTATGTCCTCTTTGGAGAAGTGTTTGTTCAAGTCCTTTTCCCATTTTCTAATTGGGTTGGGTGTATTCTTAGAGTGGAGTCGTGTAAGTTCTTTGTATATTTTAGAGATTAAACCTTTGTCTGATGTATCATTGGCAAATATGTTTTCCCATACAGTTGGTTGTCTTGCTAATTTTTAACCACTGTTTTTTTAGCCATGCAGAAGCTTTTTATTTTGATGAGATCCCATTTGTTTATTCTTTCCTTTACATTCCTTACTCTAGGGGACATATCAGTAAAGAAATTGCTGCGTGAAATATCTGAGATTTTCTTGCCAAAGTTCTCCTCTAGGACTTTAATGGTGTTATGACTTACATTTAAGTCTTTTATACACCTTGAATTTATTTTGGTGTATGGTGTAAGTCTATGCTCCAGTTTCATTTTTTTGCATGTAGCTGTCCAGTTCTCCCAACACCATTTGTTGAAGAGGCTATCTTTACTCCATTTTATGTTACTGCCCCCTTTGTTGAATATTAATTGACTGTAGAAAGTTGGGTTGATTTCTGGGCTCTCTGTTCTGTTCCATTGGTCTATGGGCCTGTTTTTATGCAAGTACCAGGCTTATTTCATTACAGTGGCCTTGTAATACAGTTTGATATCAGGTATTGTGACCCCCCCTACTTTGTTCTTCTTTCTCAAAAGAGCAGCTGCTATTCGGGCTCGTTTATGGTTCCATATAAATTTTCGAAGTGTTTGTTCTATGTCTGTGAAATATGCCATTGGTACTTTAATAGGAATTGCATTGAATCTGTATATTGCTTTGGGTAGTATGGACATTTTGATGATGTTAATTCTTCCAATCCATGAACAAGGTATATGTTTCCATTTGTTCGTGTCTTCCTTGATTTCGTTCTTCAGGGCTGTGTAGTTTTCTGCATTACAGGTTTTTTACCTCCTTTTAGTTAGGTTTATTCCCAGATATTTTATTTTTCTTTTTGCTATATCAATGGGATTTTTCTCTTTATTTCTGCTTCTGCTGATTCACTGTTGTTATACAAAAATGCCTTTGATTTCTGGATATTGACTTTGTAACCAGCTGTTTTGCCACACTCATTAATTCTTTTGAGCAGTTTTTGGGTAGAGTTTCTATAGGATTTTCCATGTACACTATCATGTCATCTGCAAACAGTGACAGTTATTTCTTCCTCCTTTCCTATTTGGATGCCTTTTTATTTCCTTTTCTTGCCTGATCGCTGTGGCTAAAACTTCCAACTATATTGAATAGAAGTGGGTGAAAGTGGACAACCTTGTCTTGTTCCTGATCTTAGTGGGAAAAGCTTTTATTTTTTTCCCATTGAGTATGATATTGGCTGTAGGTCTCTCATATATGGCCTTTATTATTTTGAGAAATGCTCCCTGTATTACCACTTTGCTGAGTGTTTTTATCATAAATGGGTGTTGTACCTTATCGGAAGCTTTTTCTGCATCTATTGATATGATCATGTGATTTTTGTCTTTGCTTTTCTTTATGTGATGTATTGCATTTACTGATTTGCGAATATTGAACCATCCTTGCATCCCTGGGATGAATCCTACTTGATCATGGTGTATGATCTTTTTGATATATTGTTGGATGCGATTTGCCAATATTTTGTTGAGGAATTTAGCATCTATGTTCATCAGCGATATTGGCCTGAATTTTTCTTTCTTTATTGTGTCTCTATCTGGTTTTGGAATTCGGATGATGCTGGCTTCATAAAAAAAATTTGGGAACTTTCCATCCTTCTGGATTTTTTTAAATAGTCTGTGGAGAATAGGGGTTAGCTCTTCCTTAAATGCTTTGTAGAATTCTCCTGTGAAACCATCTGGTCTGGGGCTTTTGTGTGATGGGAGTGTTTTGATTACTGCTTCCATTTCTTTTGCTCTTATTGGTGTATTTAGATTTTCTGCTTCTTTTTCACTGAGTTTTGGAAGATTGTATTTTTCTAGAAATGTGTCCATTTCCCCTAGGTTTTCAAATTTCTTGGCATACAGTTCTTCATAGTAATTTCTTACAATCTCTTCTATTTCTGTGGTATTAGTTGTAATCTCTCCTTTTTCATTTCTGATTGTGTTTATTTGTGTGTCCTCTCTCTTCTTTTTTTTTTCTTGATGAGCCTACTTAAAGGCTTGTCTATTTTGTTTATCTTCTCAAAGAACCAACTCCTGGATTCATTGATCCTTAAAATTTTGCTTTCAGTTTCTATGTCATTTAATTCTGCTCTAATCTTGGTTATTTCCTTCCTTCTGCTTGCTCTGGGCTGTCTTTGTTGTTGTTCCCCGAGTTCTTGCAGGTGTAGGGTTAGGTTGTTTGTTTGAAATGTTTCTATTTTCTTTTTTTTGTGTGTGTGTTTTTAAATTTTTTTAATGTATTTTTCTCCATTTATACCCCTTATACTCTCTTCCACCTCCACCCCCCCCCCCCCCCCAATCACCACACTGTATTCCCTGTCCATGAGCCCTTCTGTTTTTCTGGTTCCCTCCGCTCCCGAACTCTCTCCCCCAGAGCTGTCAGCCTGCTCTCTGTCTATGAGTCTGTCTCTACTTTGCTTGTTAATTCAGTTTGTTCATTATATATCACATGAGTGAAGTCATATATGTATCTATCTTTCTCTGACTGGCTCACTTCACTTAGCATAATGTTCTCCAGGTCTATCCATTCTGTTGCAAAGGATAAAATTTTCTTTTTTTTTTTTTACAGCCAAGTAGTACTGCATTGTATAAATTCCCCATGGTTGTTTTATCTACTCATTTACTCATGGACACTTGGGCTGCTTCCAAAACTTAACTACTGTAAATAATGCTGCAATGTACATAGGGGTGCTTATATTCTTTTTTTTTTTTCTGTGACCACCACTTTTATTTTTTTTATTTTTTTTATTTAGTTACTTTTCAAGTACATTTTTCCCCTTCCCCCCACGCCCAGTCTCCTCCCTCCCTCCCATTCCCCCCCCACCCCCAGTCCTCAACTCTGTGTCTTTCATACTTGTTCCTCAAAATCCCTCCCCCTTTTTCCCCTCAAGTTCCCTTCCCTCTCCCCTCTGGTCGCTGCCCACTTGTTCTCTATTTCAGCGTCTTTGTTTTTTTTAGATAGGCCTGTATTGCTATAAACTTCCCTCTCAGGACTGCCTTCTCTGTGTCCCATAAGTTTTAGGTTGTTCTGAGATCATTTTCATTTGTTTCCGGAAATGTTTTGATTTCTTCCCTAATTTCATTCTTGACCCATTCGTTGTTTAATAGCATACCATTCAGTCTCCATGTTTTTGGGTGCTTTGGGTTTTTTTCTTTGGGGTAGTTTTCTAATTTCAGTACCTAGTGGTCAGAGAAGATGCTTGGTATGATTTCAATTTTCTTGAATATTTTGAGGCTCGTTTTGTGTCCTATCATGTGGTCTATCTTTGAAAATGTTCCATGTACATTTGAAAAGAATGTGTATTTAGCTTCTTTGGGATGAAGGGCTCTATATATATCAGTTAAGTCGATTTCATCTAGGGTGTTGTTTAATGCCACAATATCTTTGTTGATACTTTGTTTGGAAGAACTGTCCATTTTTGATAGTGGGGTGTTCAAATCCCCTACTATGATTGTGTTGCTGTCAATATCTTTCTTGAAGTCCTCTCAGATTTTCTTGATATATTTGGGTGCCCCTATGTTTGGTGCATATATGTTTACAATGTTAATGTCTTCTTGGTGGATTCTTCCCTTGAGTATAATGAAATGACCTTCTGGGTCTCTCTTTATAGCCTTTTTTTAAAAGTCTATTTTGTCTGATATGAGAATTGCTACCCCAGCTTTTTTTTTTTTCTTGTCCGTTTGCTTGGAAAACTTTTTTCTAGCCTTTCACTTTTAGTCTGTGATGGTCTTTTGTCCTGAGGTGAGTGTCTTGTAGGCAGCATATGTGTGGGTCATGCTTTCTTATCCATTGAGCTATTCTGTGTCTTTTGATTGGAGAATTTAATCCATTTACGTTTAAGGTTATTATTGATAGGTACTTATTCATTGCCATTTTTGTACCTGTGTTCCTCTCTGTCTCCCTCTTATCCTTCCTTCCCTTAAAGCAGTCCTTTTAGTATTTATTGTAGAGCTGGTTTGGTGGAGGCATATTCTTTTAGAGTTCTTTTGTCTTGGAAGCTCTTTATTTGGCCATCTATCTTGATTGAGAGCCTTGCTGGGTAAAGTAGCCTTGGTTGTAGGCCTCTGGTTCTCATTACTTGAAATATTTCTGCATCTCTCTTCTTGCTTGAAGTGTTTCCATTGAGAAGTCGGTAGCTAACCTTATTGGGGTCCCTTGTAATGTTATTTCTTTTTTCTCCCTTGCTGCCTTTAAGATTCTCTCTTTGTCTTGGAATTTTGCCATTTTGATGATGATGTGTCTTGAAGTGGGCCTCCTTGGGTTCCTCTTGGTTGGGACTCTCTGTGATTCCTGGATTTGTGAGACTTCTTCTCTTATCAAATTAGGAAAATTTTCTCTCATTACTCGTTCAAATACGTTTTCTATCCCTTGTTCTTCTTCTTCTCCTTCTGGTATTCCTATTATTCGGATATTATTACGTTTCATATTGTCTTGCATTTCTCTTAATCCCTCTTCATTCTTTCTGAGCCTCTTTTCGTTTTCTTGCTCTTTCTGTGATATGCTTTCTACCTTGTCCTCCAACTCACTAATCCTATCCTCAGCTTCATCTATCCTACTTTGGAAACTTTCTACTGTGTACTTCAATTCAGAAATTGTATTCTTCATTTCCTTTTGTCTCTTGCTGATAGTTTCCATTTCCTTTTTGATGTTGCTGCTAGTTTGCAGAGAGATCATTGTAGTTCCCCTGTAGTTTCTGGTAGTTCACTGTGAGCTCTGTGAACTTTTGTAATAACCAGTGCTTTGAATTCACTGTCTGATAGTTGATCAGCGTCTATTTCATCTAACATTCTTTCTGAAGTTTCTGCTTTTTCTTTCATTTGGGCATTGTTTCTTTGGCTTCCCATTGTTTGAGACTCTTCTTGTTAGTCTCTGCTTCCAAAATTGATCTGTTCTGAAACACTGGTTTTGTGGTGTAAACTTCTGTGGTATGATCCTTGTGAAGTTCAGTGGTGCAAACTCATTGAAGTTTCTTGATGTTCTTCGTCTCTACCTACACTCACGCAGGTCCCCGCGCTGGTCCCTGCATTGGTCGCCTACCACTGCTGAATGTCCTGGCTCTAGTAGCCGCCTCCTCAAACACCCAGGCCCATTACTACGGCAGTGGCACAGAGGCTGGGAATGTTCCGGCTCCCGTATCTGGCTCTCTCTGCCAACCAGGGCTGTCACAGGGGTTTGGAGTGTCCCGGTTTCCGTACCTGACTCCCCAGCGTCTAGTCCTGTGTCTATGGTAGTGGCACAGAGGCTTAGAAAGTCCCAACTCCCGTACCTGATTCCCCAGTGTCCAGTCCCGTTGCTATGGCAGCAGCACAGGGGCTGAGACCTTCCCAGTTCCCGTTGAGGGATCCTCTGCCACCCAGGGCTGTCTCAGGGGTTTGGAGTGTCCCGGCTTCCGTACCTGACTTTCCTGCATCTAGTCCCATCGCTATGGCAGCGGCACAGGATTTGACAGCTTCCGGGCTCCCGTAGCTGGCTCCTCTGCTGTGTCACAGGGGTTTGGAGAGTCCCGGCTTCCATACCTGGCTCCCCTGCATCCAAACACTGTCGCTATAGCAGCGGCACAGGATTTGAGAGCTTCCCTCTCCCATAGCTGGCTCCTCTGCTGTGTCACAGGGGTTTGGAGAGTCCCAGCTTCTGTACTTGACTCCCTGGCGTCCAGTCCCGTCGCTATGGCAGTGGCACAGGATCTGCGAATGTCCTGGCTCCCGTAGCTGGCCCCTCAGGGTCCAGGCCTGTCTCTATGGCGGCGTCACAGGGGCCTTTGGTGTTACAGCTCCTGCAACTGACCCTTCTGTTGCCCAGGCCGGTAGCTATGGCATCGGCACAAGGGTGTCCCCGCTCCGGTTCCTGACTCCTCTGTCTCCCAGAACAGTCACAGGGGTTTGGAGAGTCCCGGCTTCCGTACCTGACCCCCCGGCTCCTAGGCCTGTTGCTCTGGCGGCAGCACAGGGGCCGCGTGAGACCCAGCTCCAGTAGCTGACTCTGCCGCCCGTCTGCTGTTTCAGTGTCGGTCACAATCTCTGGTCTTTTAATTTCATAAATGCTGGGTAACCAATGGTTTATTGTGCTGTTTCTCCATAGATCTGCCCGGATTTTCACCCATGAGTACAGGAGCTAGTATCAGCTCCATCTTACTCCGTCGCCATCTTCCCAGCATCTGTCTACAAAGAAACGATTAAAATATAAAAGAAGTGAGAATAATG
>NW_026521461.1:0-36749 GCF_021234435.1 Artibeus jamaicensis
GGAGGCTGCAGTGACTGTTTTAGCACCAAACCTGGACAAGGCAGCTCTGTCATACTGGAAAAAAAGTTGTCATGAACAAATTCAGGTCAGTCTCAAAAAGTGTCTGCACAACTCCCATATCTCACCACAGGCTCAGAATGTCCTACTTTAAGAATCCCCAAAATCCAGCTGTGCCCCTCAGTTCAAATACCTGCCCACATCCTGCCTCAGGGTCTCACCCAGGAGCTGTAGAGACACACCAAGCCCCTGGGCACTGTTGCTGTCTGGGGAAGACACAACAGCAGAGTTTGGGTGGGAAAGCCACCCTCACAGACTCTAGCCCACATTCTCCCAAGGGTCCCAGATGTCACCTTCCAACACTCAGACTTACAGGCAGCCTGACTGTTGCTCTGGTTGCTTCTGCCTGTGGGAAGAAAACGCTCTGTGAAAGGTCAGGGGAAGGGTGGATCCCATGACCCTAAAGGAGCCTCACACTCCTAAAGCACAGGGAAGGTTCCAGAAGTATGACTGAACACTCGGGGCAGAATTAGGAAATACAGAGACAGTACATGTGTGGGAACTGGACCAATTGCCCTGGGGATGTCTGTCCTCAGCAGGGACCTTCCCCTCTGACTTTCTGACAGCTGGGAATCAGTCCCCACCACTAGAACCATCAGGTGATAAATGTGTCCCTCACTTTCCCACGGGACTCACTAAACAGTCAGTGTTAGCAAACAGGCTCCATATGGACAAGCACCCGTGTGGGGACACGATGCCCATTAAGGAGGCAGAGCACACTTCCACCTGGACTTGACCCCCAGGGGCACAGGGAACTCAGCCCCACCCCTTGCCCACCTGAGCACTTCCTCCTCCACATCACAGCTCCAGCAGCCACAGCTCCAAGGAGACCCAGGGCAGCAGCAATGCCCACAATGCCCATGATGGTGATGGTGGTCTGAGGAGGGGGTTCTGAGAGGGGAAGGTGAGAGACCAACCTGAGGCCTGAGTCCTGACCCTGCTCAGGGACACCCTGACGAGAGTGTCCAGGTCTCTAAGGGGAGACACAGACTCAGGTGGAGGCTGAATGACTCAGAGAAGCCAGTCAGGCCTCCAGAGAAGGTCCCAGCCCCAGAACCAGGGAGAGCCTCCCGGTGCACCAGGTGCTGCAGGGGTGTGAAGGAAGTGCTGTGGGGCTTTCCAGGGAGAGGCTGGGTCCCTTACTGTCCTTCAGAGAAAGCTGGGCCCACGGGTGAGCTGTCAGCAGAATGAGGACACTTGGAGATTCTTCCCTCTCCTGAGCAGGAGCGGGGATCCGACACTGCACCCTTTGCCCCTCCTCTCCGCAGGAAGCCCCTCCAAGCCGACAGGTCCCTCTTCCGGGAAGGCTCACGCCGCAGCAGGGGTCTTCTTCCCCTCTTTCCAGGAGCAGGTGGAGCCGGCGCACCTTCAGCCTGCTCCAGGTAGACCCTCCTGAGGTCCGCGTCAGGGACGTGCACCAACTTGCCCCAGGTGATCCGGAGTCTAGGAAAGCGGGTACCCATTTAGGGCCAAGTAGGCGGTGCATCGTAGGCGAACCGAATCGTTTCCTTGGAGGAACCTCCTATGGTCGTCTACGCCGCAGCCACTCGTTTCCTTGTGGGTTGGGACACTGACTCCGCCCCCAGGTCAGGTCCGTCCCCTCCCGCGGTGAAGGTGAATAAAACGTAACCTGGAACGAAACGGGGTCAAATCCCCGCGAGCTCCAATCCTGAAGGGCGCAGGGCGAGTCTCCCAACCTCGGGGTGAAGCCCGAACCACAGATTCGGGGCGACCCCGGCCCGTCCGTGGTGAAGTGCATCGAGCTGGAACCCGGGCGCCGGTGGCTCCCCGTGTTCGCTCTGGCTGTAGCGGGCGTGCAGCCTGTTCGATTTCGCTGGCACAGTCTGTTCCTGGGCTTGATTTCCCGCGTCTGCTCGTCCTACTTCACTGGATCCTTCCGCTTCTCTCACGGAGGCTCCCTCCACGGTACCCGCGGCTCCAGCCTGGGCCTCGGGGCATCGCTGTAGAGCCGCAAGACCCGGGTATCGCCCACGTAGCCGACGACGCTGTACCGGTTCTTCAGAGGCAGGTCGGTCCGGACACGCCGGTGTTGAACTTTCTCACAGTGCGAGGGTCTGGGAGCTGAGAGGGCGACCGGCCTGAGTCTGCGGTCCGGCGGATTGAACTGGATCGCGCCCAGCAAAGGGGGCGGAGATTGAGAGGGGCGGGGCCAGGGGCGGGGCCGAGGAGGGGGTTTGCTGTTGGGATTGGGCTGCGGTGGCTGGCGACGCGCCCTTCCGGGGTTCCGCGTCCCCGCCAAGTGCACGCGCTCCTGCCCCACGGAAGCCGTTCCCTGCCGACCCCGCACTGAGCGGCCCAGGTCTCTGTCAGGCCCAGGGCCCCCGAGAGCAGCAGGAGCAGCTGTCCGGGACCCTGTCCAACCGTCGGGTCGGGGGAGGAATAGGTCCCTTAATTCGCATCCGGGATGATGATTGGCTTTTTCCGAGCTCGGACATCCAATCACCATGAGACAGGCTGTTGCCTCACGAATATCCAGGCGGAGACCCGGCGTAGGTCGTGATAAAGGAAAATAAAACCCCAAGGAGAAGGGAAAGCCCGGAACCGAAGGGCACTGCCCCCAGCACTTAGGGTCCCGCCTCAAACTCAGGACTCAGACCTTGGAGTCAGGCCTGGCGACCTGGGACTGGGCCCCGACCCCTCCTCCTCCTGCAGGGGGAGCTCTGTCCCGCTGTCTCCCTGAGTCCCGGCCCCCGGGCTGTTTGTTCAGCGACTCTCAAAACATTTTGGTTTCAGAATATCTAAAGAGTCTTACAAAATAGGGACGGCCACCAAAACAATTTTGTTTGTGTGGGTTACTGCTATCAATATTTACCATACAAGGAATAAGACAGTTGAAAAATTCTTAATTCATTTAGAATAATCATAATACCCTATGACATGTTAACAGAAGTAATGTTTTTTTTTTTTTAATGAAAAATAACTATTCCCCAAACGAGGTAGTGAAAAGAGTGGATCTGCTTACATTTTATATTTTCGTGAGTCTCAGTTCTTGTCTGTAAAATTAGAAGTCCGCTAGATTTTCATATTTGCTTCTGCATTTAATGTTATTTTTGGTTGCAGTATATGAAGAAATATACAGCATCACACAAATATGGAGAGGGAACATTTTTTAAAAAGATTTTATTTTTAGAGGAAAGGGAGAGGGAAACATCAATGTGTGGCTGCCTCTGGCAGCGCCCCTCACTGGGAACCTGGGACAAGGGCTCCTTGACTGGGAATCAATGGTGACCCTTTGGTTCACTGGCTGGTGCTCAATCCACTGAGCAACACCAGCTAAGGCAGGAGGAGCATTTAAAAAATATTTTTATTTATTTTTTAGAGAGAGGAGAAGGGAAGGAGAAAAAGGGAGAGAAACTTCAATGTGTGTTGCTGATCAGGAGAAGGGAAGGAGAAAAAGGGAGAGAAACTTCAATGTGTGGTTGCCTCTCGCATGTCCCCTACTGGGGACCTGACCTGCAACCCAGGCAAGTGCCCTGACTGGGAATCCAATGGTGATCCTTTGGTTCCACAGGCCCGCACTCAATCCACTGAGCCAGCCAGCTGGGGCAAGATGTTTTTAATTCTTTCATTTATGTGAATGTGTTAAAAGTGTAACTCGGGAAAGCACTAATGATATCCACATGCAATATAATACCATACTATCCAAAATAATATTCAAATTCCTTTATCATACAAAAACCCCAGGCATCTAAATACAAATAATAAATTATATTAAAAATTAAAATGAATTTTTTTTTCCTGAATGTTTGGGCCAAAAATGTTGGTGCATGTTATACATGGCAAAACACTGTAATCATCAGCTGATTCTCTGTATTTTTTGTTTCAATTCTCACCAGAGGACATTTTTTCCCTTGATTTTAGAGAGAGATGAAGTGGAAGTGAGTGAGAAAGGCTGGTATCACGGAGAAACATCGCTCAGTTGCACCCCAAGGTGCCCTGACCGGTGGGGCTCCCTACTCCAACTCAGGTGTGCGTCCTGACCGGGAACTGCACACATGGCCTGTTGAGGTGCAGGACAACACTCCAACGGAGCTAGTGGGCTGGGATGATATTGTTTTCTTGTTTTTGATGGAAGGTGGTCAGTGTAGCTAAGTGGGATGGGTGTTCTCCCACAAACTGAAAAGGCTCCAGGTCAGTTCTCAGTTAGGGCACAGGCCTGGGTGTGGGGCCACCTCCCCGATTAGCCCCTATCTTGATGTTTATTTCACACATCCATGTTTTGCTCCCTCTCTTTCTCCTTCTCTTCCTTGCTCTCTAAAAGTAAATAAATACACTCTGAAAAAAAAAAAAAGAAAATGCTAAGAACTACAGGATTTCACTCATACATGGGACATAAACCTAAAACTCAGGGACACAGACAGCAGGGTGGTGGTTCCCAGAGGGAAGGGGGTTGGGGGAGGAGGGGCCTCATACCTGGTGAGGGAAGATGGTTTGACTTTGGGTGGTGGGCACACAGTGAAATGTACAGACCCTGTGTCGTAGAAATGTGCACTTGAAACCTACAGGAACCTGTTAACCAGTGCACCCCAATACATTGAATAAGAACACCCCCCAATAATTTAATAAAAACATTGCAATAATTTAATAAGAAAACAAGAATAGAAGAATACAAGAAAACAAGAATACATAACATGTACAAAAAGAAAAAAAACAATAAAATACCCCAAACAGGGGCTGAGGGCCAGACCCAGGCCTGAGCCCAGGCTGACGGGGCCTCATGAAGCCCTCACTGAGCACAGTCCTGGAGCCACCACAAGGCCCAGGTGAATGCCCGAGTCCCTGGGATCCCAGGTCCTGCTGGGACAAGGTTCTCCTGAAGTGGCAAGGACAAAATAGCAACAAAGACGCCCCAGACTAGGAATGACCAGGATGGGGATGCCTCACCCCAGCTCTGCTAGGACATGACAGTCCCCTGGGGAGAGGACACAGGTCCCTGTGGGGAGGGTGGCCTTGGCACCAGCTCCTCACTGTGCTGATAAGAATGCAGACAAGTTCTGATGCCAGTTGCAGGAACAGCAGTCAGGGATCCTTAAAGTCCCAAGGGGAGGCTGCAGTGACCGTTTTAGCACCAAGTCCCATAGAAAGCAGCTCTGTCACCCTAGGAAGAAAGTTGTCATGAACAAACTCTGGTCAGTCTCAGAAGTGTCACATTCCCCCACATCCCACCACAGGCTCAGATTGTCCCACTCTGACAATCCCCAAAACCTATTTGTGTCCCTCGGTCCCAATGTCTCCCACTTCCTGAGCTCAGGGTCTCACCCTTAGGAGCTGTGAGAGACACACCTGAGTCCTGGGCACTGTCACTGTCTGGGGAAGACACAACAGCAGAGTTATGGGGTGGGGGAAGCCGCCCTCACAGACTCCAGCCCACACTCTCCCAAGGGTCCCAGACGTCACCTCCCCAACACCCAGACTTACAAGCAGCCTGAGTGCATCTCTCCCTGCCTCTGCCTGTGGGAAGAAAATGTTCTGTGAGAAGTCAGGGGAAAGGCTGGGTCCCGTGACCCTAAAGGAGCCCCATACTCCTGGAGCACAAGGAAATTTCCAGAACTGTGACTGAACATCGAGGTAGGATCAGGAAACTTAGGGAAAGTAACATGTGTGGGGACTTGGCCAACCACCCACCTGGACGTCTGTCCATAGCACAGATCCTACACTCTGACCTCTGGCAGCTGGGAAACAGTCCCTATTGCTAGAACCCTCAAATGATAGGTCCTTCACTTTCCCAGGGACCTCACTAAAGAGTCAGTGTTAGGAAACAGGCCCCAGATGGACAAGTACCTGTGTGGGGACACGATGCCCAGTAACCAGGCAGAGCACACTTCCACCTGGGCTTGACCCCCAGGGGGACAGGGAACTCAGCCCCACCCCTTGCCCACCTGAGCACTTCCTCCTCCACATCACAGCTGCAGCAGCCACAGCTCCAAGGAGACCCAGGGCAGCAGCGATGCCCACTATGGTCATGGTGGTCTGAGGAGGGGGGTCTGAGAGGGAAAGGTGAGAGGTCAACCTCCGGCCTGAGTCCTGACCCTGCTCAGGGACACCCTGAGGAGAGAGAGGCTCTGTGCCCACACCCCCTCCTCACCCCATCTCAGGGTCAGGGGCTCAGGCAGCCCCTGGTGCTGCACATGGCACGTGTATCTCTGCTCCTCTCCAGGGGGCACGGCCACAGCTGCCCACTTCTGGAAGGTCCCGTCCCCTGCAGGCCTGGTCTCCACCAGCTCCATGTCCTGGGTCAGGTCTTGCCCTTCACGCTGCCAGGTCAGGGTGATGTCCGCAGGGTAGAAGCCCAGGGCCCAGCACCTCAGGGTGACCTCATGGTCAGAGATGGGGTGGTGGGTCACGTGTGTCTTTGGAGGGTCTGAGGGGAGGATGACAAAATTCAGAGACTTTGCATGGTCATGGGACCCTCCAGCATGGCACCACCCAGACAGCAGCCTGGACAGGGCCTTATTTCCTGGAAAGTTCCAGAATTAGGGAGAGAACCTAGAGTTGGAGTGTCCAAGTGTCTAAGTTGAGAATGAGACTCAGGTGGAGGCAGAATGAGTCACAAAAGCTGGAGTCCAGCTTCCAGAGAGTCTCAGCCCCAGAACCAGGGGGGAGTTCCTGGTGTACCAGGTGCTGCAGGGTGTAAAACTCATTTTCGTGAGGGTCACATCAGCCTCTCAGTTGCCTTCAAAGGGCCAAATGTAATTTCAACCCCTTAACAGTTAAGAAGTAGTTACATTTATACGATTCTAAAATAAGGGAACCTGGAGGACTCTTCCCTCTTGAGACCAGGAGGAGGATTCTGATACTGGTCTATTTTCCTCCTCTCCTTGTAGGAAAATTTCCCCTGCCGACAGATCCCCTCTACTCGGGGAGGCCGTGCCCCGAACCTGCTCGGAGCAGCGTGTCCTTCCCCTTCTCCAGGAGGCGGTGGAGGCGGCGCACGCAGGTGTCCTGCAGGAAGAATCTCCTGACGTCCGCATCAGGGAGCAGCACCAACTCGCGCCAGGTGATCTGGGGCGCCATGGCTGTGGTGGTCCAGGAGCGCAGGTCCTCATGCAGGGAGAGGAATTCGGTGCCGTCGTAGGCGAACTGACTGAACCCGTGGAGGAAGCGCCCGTCCAACCCGACGAGGCAGCCGGTCATTTCCTGGAGGGTGTGAGACCCTGACGCCCCCCAAGGTCAGCACCACCCACTTGGCCCCGCCCGGCCCCACCTCGCAGCAGCATCAGGGGAATGCTAGGACCCTGCGACTGGGGCGACTCAGGCCCGTCCGTAGGGATGGGTTCATCCCCGAGCCCCGGGCACACATGGCTCACCGTCCTCGCTCTGGTTGTAGTAGACCTGCAGCTTGTTCAGGGTCACTCTGCTCCTCTGTTCATTGTGCCTTATTTCCTGCATCTGTTCCTCCCAAAACCCTGCGCCCTCCTGCTCCATCCAGGGCACCCTCGGCTCCAGTCTGGAACTGGAGGCGTCACTATGGAACCGCAGGATCTCCGTGTCGTCCAGGTAGATGACGACGGTGTAGCGGTTCTTCTCGCCGAGGGGTACGTACATGGCGGTGCTGCAATATCCCAGGGTGTGGGGGCCTGGGGGGGGAAGCAGGTCCTGGGTTCGCTGTGGGGCGGGTGGGAGCTGGGCGCCTGGGAGACTGAAACGTGGCGGGTGCTGGAGACGACTGAGCGGGAAAATGGGGGGGCGTGGCTAAAGCAGGAGTGGGGGAGCTCTGGGGTGTGGGCGGGCGGTGCTGCTGGAGCACAGTCCCCGGGTCTGCGCCTCCGCCGGCCCCCTGGCTCCTGCTCTGCAGAGGCCTTTCCCTCCCTACCCCGCACTCACCCGTCCAGTTCTGGGTCAGGGTCAGGGCCAGGGTCCCGGACAGCAGGAGGAGCAGGGCTCGGGGCCCCATGACGGCGATCCACCAAACGTGGGTGGAGGAGTCCTGCTCACCGGACGCACGGAGACGCCGATGGGCTTGTCTGCGTCCGCACATCCAATGGGAGTGAGGACTCCAGCTGCGTCAGCAAGGGTCCTGGCGTGGCTCTGTCCGGAGCGTTTGGCAAACTTGCAGAACTCCTGCTCCCTGTGAGTGAGCTCCTGTAGCCGGGTTTCCAAAACAGAACAGAGACGTTAAGGGCGTTCCTTTAACTATTTTTCCTCCTCATTCCGTTGACTCTTTACTGTCCCCTCATCCCATTCAACTCGTCTCTGTGCGTCCGTTTGGCTTCTTAGGAAGTAAGACTCGTGCTCTCTGCACCCGGATATCACTTTAATTCAGTGTGACCACCTTAATCCTGCAACTGTTACCCCCTTTACACCATGAGGACAGTTGTGTGGTGCTGACTGACCACCTACTGGTTCCCAGGAGTGATTTACAGGAAACTCCTATGATGCCGCTGCTTTAATTTGGTTATAGAGGGATCTTATCTGAGAGATGACCAGGGACATCACTGAGGGGGACATGCAGTAACTTCTGTGGTGGACATAACTGAGAATGCTCATCGACTGGAAATGAAATCTGCCCAGCACGCTGAACTGACTGCTCTAACTTGGGCTTGTCCCCTGGACAAAGATCCAGTCGCCAATGTTTACACTGAGAGTCCTGTGTGCCTGGTGCATCCGGGACTGTGGGATGATGGGGAAGTGGGTGAGGCCTCCTCACTTCCTCAGGGCAGTGCACAAAGACATGCAAAAGTGGTTGCAGGATTATTAGATGCCACACAGGACCACAAACAATGGGCCATCATCAACATTCCGGGGCATTCTAAAGCTGCCACCATGGAAGGGAAAGGAAGTTCATTTTGCCTGTGCTGCAGCTAGGGAGGTGGCATTGAACTGAGACATTATCCTGACCCAGAAATGTACACCGAATTCTATTAAATCAATAAAGGATTATCTTTTACAGTTTCAGTGGAGAGCTAAGGAAAAAGAAAAGGGAATATGCAACACAAAGGGGGAAACATTGGCCCAGACAGAGAGATGTGGCTGGGACCCAATCAGGACCCATCTCACCTGAAGGGGCCCAACTCCCTGCACTTGAACCTGTACAGGACCCACCACACTGGGGCCTTGGAAAGGTGATTTCATGGAGTGAACACTGTCACTGGAGACCTTCTCCTGCTGTGGCTCATGAGGAGTACAGCAGCTGTCCTGTCTGTCCACAGTGCAGCTCAGGAACCCACTCCCTGGGTCCCAAGGACATTTCCTGCTCCCTGTGGGTCCAGGTGAGGTTGGCATTTTATCCAATGTCACCGTGTCAGGGATGCAAATGTACATGAGTGATGACTTGTGTGTTTCCTCACTGGGTTGAGGTGTTGCTTTGAAGGAGAGTCACAGCCTCAATGTTTGCTAGTTCTCGTTAGAAAGAATAACTCAGAGGGGAATCCATCTGAGTTACACAATGACTGAAGACTAATTTCACTGGGCAGGTCACAAAATCTGTCTGGAACCTTTGGCCCCTTCTGCAGCATTTTCATGTGCCCCTCCCCCCTCCCCCCGGACTGGGGGATGCTCCAATGGGACATCAAAATTCAACTGGAGAGAACTTCAGAAGCCTTCACTCTGCCCTGGACAGAAGCTCTCTCTAGAGTGCAACTCAGCCTGAGGGCCACGCCCTTTGGTAACGTGAACCTTCTCCTTTGGGACTGGTCTCTGGCTTCCTTGTGCATCTGGAGAAGGGGCACATGGACCAATTTTGCTGAAAGGGGACTTTCTACATCAGTGTCAGGGGCTTATTAACCACTCCTGGGAGTCATAGGTTTCAAAGATGATGGCTTACAACCAGGACACTTGGTCTGTTGGACGAGACATCAAATCAAGGACTCTCTCCAGCCTCATTGGAGGGACCTTACCAGGTGCTACTAACTAACCCACGTGCAGCTGAGCTCAGAGGAGTTAACTCCTGGGTTCCCACGTCTCATTTAGAGAAGACTCCTGACAGTGCACGGAGATCTGCCCCTTCCCTGACACTTGCCTCCATCCACAGTAGAGATCAAGGACTTTTCAAGGACAAGAAGCCACCAACCAGGCAGGCAGACAGCTGTCCCAACACAGCAACGGGGCCTACAGGCTCACAAATTGATGCTGCTGTTGACTGAATGTGCATAAGATGGATTTGTATTGTTATTATCCTCCTCGTGGCTTCCTGATGGAAACAGTACCCGTCCACCCAGACCCCTTCCTTCCTAGATGTGGAAAACGTATCTTTGGTACCTGTCAACATTCCCACCTACTGGACAATCATATTCTGTTTTTTAAATAGTTTTACGTCTTTATTCTTAGAGAGAGGGGAAGGGAAGGAGAAAGAGTGGGAGAGAACATGAATGTGTGGCTGCCTCTCATGTGTCCCCTACTGAGGACCTGGCCTGCAACCCAGGCATGTGCCCTGACTGGGAATCAAACTGGCGACCCTTTGCTTCACAGGCCTGTGCTCAATCAACTGAGCTACACCAGCCAGGGCTGGACAGTGATATTCTAATGATCAGTTAGGATAATGAAGTTAATGCTTTGTTGCCCACACATTGGGCCTCTCCTACTATCAGTATAAGGTTTGGTACATTTTTTTCCTCAATCAGTCTGTCCTAAAGAACCCATCCAGGGGAAATTCCTCCAAGAACACATCCCTGATAACTCACCTGCTGGAATCACATTGGACCCACCTAGTTGAGTGTTGTGTAACTACAGCAATGGCTGATGAAGAGCCAAGAAAAATACCTGGTTGTGGTGGAAAGGCTTGCAGCCACCTGCCCTGTCTGTCACACTGTGTGTGGCCCTAGGACTCACCAGGCATGTGCCTGTGGCTGGATGTTTGTGAAAAAAGAAAAAAATCAATGGCTCCTTATTTCAAAAATTATCGTTATGACTTGGTGGGCAGCTGTATCTGTAAATAGCCCTGTAACCTGTATCCTGTCCTCTGTCTCCTGGACACTTGTGGGAAGCCCTATGGGACACTGAAACCCTAGTTCATTTTGGGGTGACTTCCGTCCACTTAACTGTGGATGGGAAAGTCCACATGTCTGGGTCCATTCAGTGCACCCCAGCTGCTCCCTGGCCCTGGCTGCCCAATGGCGACAACATCCCTGGTGGACCCACCCCCACCCGCCCTCTAAAGGAAATAGAAGGGGGGACTTGGAGGGTTAGGGGCTGGCCTTGGCGTTCTGGGACAAGCTGAACTTGCGGTCAGTGAAGAAGGTCATTCATTAGAAAAGACCCTTTACCTAAAGTGGGTCCTGCAGAGGGACCGACTGCTGTTCCAGAAGCAGGAACAGGGTGGGAAGCAGCACAGAAGGACAATGAGGCCTGAGCTCCGTGGCCAAACAGACTCGACAGACTGTGGAAACCCAGGCCCAGGCCCAGCAGTGGGACCTGCCTGCACCCGAACTCCACAGGCCTGTTGTCCCTGCTGATGGAGACGGGGTCGGAAGTAGCCATGAAACCGTGGTCAGTGGGGTGGGAGCAGGAGCCCAGGCCAGACAGTCATGGGACTCATATGGTCCCCCTGGATTTTGGAGAAGTGGGATGGGCAAGGCAAGCTACAACATAGTGTGTTAAAAGCCCAGGCACGTTGGTGAGGTCCTACGCTCAGATTCTGAGTATTCAACAGCTGGCATAGGGACCATCCTCGCCAACATGCGATACTTCCTATGGGAAGTAAGTGGGCCCAATTTATTAAAATAAACAATGGGGGCCCATCTCCCTGTCTAATCATAAAAGTTGAGAAGGTGACGGTCATGCCTCCAATTTATACGAAGTACAGTCTGGGCGTGTTATTTCTTCTCCAACAAATAACAGTGTCTGGTGTATGGAAAAGGGATGTTTGTGTTGGGAGGGGCAGAGAATTCCGCTATACTAAGTGATCTTCATTGTGATAACACCATCTTTATGTGAAATAGTACTGGAAAGTTGTGTAACACTAAAATTGTAGGCGAAATAACTTTGCCCGAGGTTAATAAAATCTATGGCATTGTCGATACCGGAAGTCCAACCTATTGGGAAAGTGAACCTGATCCTTCCCATGAGGTCATTTCTATGGCAACGTAGTGGCCAGAAGGAAAATTAGAGCTTCTGAATCTCGAAATAGTAGCACTTGTGGGGGAGACTTCTTTCTTGAGGTCCCCCCCCCCAGTGCAACGGACACGCGTGAATGAGTAAATATGGCCGAGACAAGATGAGATCTGTTTGGGGGATGGAGGAGTGGGCTGTGGCCAGTTTCTCTGGGGAGACAAGGAGAAAAAGGCCCCAGCGCCCTCTTCCATAGCCTTTTATTGCGTTGTAATACGGGAATACAGGGTGGCAAGGATCAAACAGTAGCTAACATTTCAAAGAGTTCTGAGGGTTTTAGTCTGAGTGAATGTCTGTCAGGGAGAGAGTTGCAGAAACTTTGGGAGACATACTCATTTCCTATCAGACCCTTATCATATGAATGAAAGCACTCTTAGCAGAGCAGATTTCACAGGTTTATCAGGAAGTCTTTGTGGTGCCAGATTTTTCCCCAGGGCACGCTCTGGCCAGGCAAGGAGCTGCACCTCTCCCCAACAGGTATTTCGGGTTAAGGGGATTAGAGCCAGGAAGCGCTTCTCCCAGAGAACTTGGGGACTCGGCTATGTCAAAGCCAGGGGGCAAGAGTCCATTGCTTCCTGTTGCAGCCACCCGAGTCCTTCCATGAAGGCCTCCCAGGTGATGGAGTCTGGCTTAGGTTGCCCCCCGCTGTGAGGGGTCTTACCCATCACTGACTTCTGACCAAGCTGTGGGGGCAGGGAGAGGAACTGAGGCAGGGTTTGCTACCAGAGACAGGCTTTGTCTCCTGTGGCTGGAATTCCAGAGGTCGTCACTCACTCTTAGCCACAGGAGTAGAGATACAATTCCTAAAATCAGGCAGAGTTGTGTACTACAAACACTCCTGCTACTATAGTTGTCCAGACAACCATAACATACAAGGTAGGAAGGACAGTGAGCCAGGGAGGGAAGACATTATTAGGTTAATAAAACTGTTGATGATACATGCACAGGGTTTTGGTGGCTGGGACACCTGTTCCCCTCAGATGCTTTCTTGTCTATTATTAGACGTTTTCTGTTGCTAATCAGTGTTGCGGGTTTAGTAGAGTTACTCCTGTCCCCGATGCGTAAATGTTAGACTAAGAGGCAGAAAAACAGAACTTAGGACCAGCTGCAAAAAGACTCAGGTCACGGCAGCTCGAAAACTGGAAATGATCCAGAACATTCACAAACAAGGGCCCGAAGGCTCTGGCTGCCTCCTGTTCCCCGCCTTCTCTGAATAATAGTTGGAGCTTCAGTGCTTTCTGGGGTTGTGGTCTGGCTCATTCCCAGGGGTCCGCCCGGTTCAGCAAGACAGATGCCGACTCTGACACGGCGGGGGAGTGAGCCTTCCTCCCACCATGGGGCCACCTACCCACCCAAAGGGCTGGTTCGCAATGCACGCTTTGACTGGTTTATGATGAAAAGGGGGGCTTGTGGAAGGAAAGGGGCCACGTAGTAACCTGAGAAGCTCAGGGGAGGCCTGTGTGGCAGGCAGCCTTAGGCACTCGCACTCGGAGACCTGAGGCAACCACACTGGTCATCCCGTGTGACCCGGGGCTGATCGTCCTGTGGGTTCTGGTCCCCCAGCTCCCTGTTCACGGCCTCAGGTCTGTTCTGTGGCTTTTCCTGAAATGAAATGAGCCCCCCAATAACCCACATATAAATTCTTTTATATGTTTAAATTAGGAAATTTTGGTTCTGTTATTTGCTCCAGAAATCAATCAGGGGAATCATTACAGAGAGCAAGCATTTGGAGATTTTCACGATGTGGAACTGAGAGCCCCTTTCTCAATCTTTCGCTTGACTTTCCCGCGTGGTAGAGAAAATGCTGTACCTCTCATATCGTATGACACACGAACGACCTCGCCTTCCCCAGAAAAAGAAAACATTTAAATGTGCATTTAAGTCATTTCCCCAACCTGGGCCCGATCTCACCACTGAATTGTGTGAACCCAAATCCGGCTGAGACCAGGATGGCTTGTGGGCTGGTTACAAAATACATAAATTTCTGCCCATTGCTGCTGTCAAAATGTTGGGTATGAAGTCCAAATTATTTTTCAACTCACGATATTTTTCACCTTTTTCTTTCATTTTTTTGTTCCACCAGCCTTTATCCCCCCCCAACCACCCATACAACCTCCACCCCAATTACCACACCATTGTCCGTGTCCATGAGATTTTTTATTTTTTAACTACGGTTGACATACAATGTTGTGTTACTTTCAGCCATGGAACTCCGTGATTATACATTTATATAACTTATTAAGCAATCTCCCTGAAAAGTCTAGTACCCATCAGACACCATATGTAGTCACAACAATATCACTTCCTACTTTCCCCTGCTGTACTCTACACCCCACTCATAAGTGTCCAGGGCTGACACGGGACAACCACCATATTTTCGCTGACTTGGGTGGAAGTTATGAGAGGGACTAAGCAGAGTGAGTGTAGAATTGGTGAGGGCACAGCAGGACAATCTCAGAACGTCTCCCTGTAAATTACTGATGAATGAAAAACACCAAACGGTGACTGTTTGACAGGGATACCTGACTGTCACCCCCGTGAGTGGGTCACCAGAATGAATGTCCCCACGGTCAGGACAGGGAGGTGCAGTGTCCCGTCCTTGTTCTTTAATCTTCCACAGTCCTGGCTCCCTTGGTGGCCTCATCCACCCTCATGGTTTTAAATGTCATTTTTGTAGCATCACCTCTTCCCCTATGTCTCCAGCCCAGACATTTCTCCTCAAGGTCCCCACACTCATCTGTCCAACCTGACTCCTCACTGGTGCTCATAACAGACGTCTCACCTTGACCTTCTCTTCAGCTGAACCCTTGAAATGCTCATCCCTCCCCCACACATACTCCTGCCAGTATCTTCCTCGTCTCTGCTGATATAACCCCATCTTTCTGCTGACACAGCACAAACGTGGGGTGCCCTCCTTGACTCCTTCCCCACAGCCCAGATTGAATCACTAGGAAATGCTGGGAAATCCATCTTCCAAATGCATTCAGTGTCCAGTCCCTTCCCACTGTTTCCACCACTCACAGCCCCATCAGAACACCCAGCACCTGCAGCCTGGAACCCTGGGAGCTTCCCCACACCTTTCCCTCCTGCCTCGCTGGTCCCTGGTCTCCTGATTCTGTTCTCAGTCCAGTAGCCAGACTGACCCTGTGGCCCAAGGGCTCTCCCTTGAGGACGAACTCTCAGAGGAAGCCACTAAGGTCATGGGGGCTCCTTGGCCATGACCTTCCAGGACTCAGCATCTGCAGAATGAGAGCAGTGTCTGCAGTGGATTAAGGACAGTGGATGCTGGGACACTTCCTGCTTTAAGCAGGTGTCCTCACCTTCTGATTGGTCAGCTCTCTGTACCCCACACAGACAGCCCTGAGGTCTACATGAGGAGGGCCTGAAAGCTTGGGACGACTCCTAGGCAATAAATATGCACTTGGTTAGAATCAGGGACTCAACCAGCCAAAACTGGAGGCTCCAAATGGTCGCATTCGGATGCGTGGGAAGAAACCCTTAAGTGCCAATGGAACACAGGTGGTCACAAGGAACATCACTGGGGAGCCGTGTGGTCCCCTTGTCCGTGGCAGACAGTCTGTCCCTCCTGGGTTGTCTGCACACCTCATGGTAAGTTTGTGAGTTTAAATTAACAGCTTAACAAATGGGATGAAGGTGTACATAGAATAATATTTGCTGGAAACGATACACTTTGGAGCTTTTAATCTAAATCACTTCTGTTTAATTCGTATATATAAATATAGAGTTAAATTTATTTAATGCAGACGTGTTCAGATACTTGTTGCAGAAACTGTAGTCAGGGACCCTTAAAGTCCCAAGGGGAGGCTGCAGTGACTGTTTTAGCACCAAACCTGGACAAGGCAGCTCTGTCACACTGGGAAAGAAAGTTGTCATGAACAAATTCAGGTCAGTCTCAGAAGTGTCACAACTCCCACATCCCACCACAGGCTCAGAATGTCCTACTTTAAGAATCCCCAAAACCCAGCTGTGCCCCTCAGTTCAAATACCCGCCCACATCCTGCCTCAGGGTCTCACCCTTAGGAGCTGTGAGAGACACACCAGGGCCCTGGGCACTGTCACTGCCTGGGGAAGACACACAGCAGAGTTACGGGGTGGAGGAGCCCCCTCAGAATCCAGCCCACCCTCTCCCAAGGGTCCCAGACGTCACTTCCCCAACACCCAGACTTACAAGCAGCCTGAGTGCATCTCTCCCTGCCTCTGCCTGTGGGAGAAAATGTTCTGTGAGAAGTCAGGGGGGAGGCTGGGTCCCGTGACCCTAAAGGAGGCCCACACTCCTGTAGCACAAGGAAATTTCCAGAACTGTGACTGAACATCAAGGTAGGATCAGGAAACTTAGGGAAAGTAACATGTGTGGGGACTTGGCCAACCACCCACCTGGACGTGTGTCCATAGCACAGATCCTACACTCTGACCTCTGGCAGCTGGGAATCAGTCCCCATCTTTTAAATGATAGGTCCTTCACTTTCCCATGGACCCCACTAAAGGGTCAGTGTTAGGAAACAGGCTCCATATGGACAAGCACCCGTGTGGGGACACCATGACCATTAACCAGGCAGAGCACACTTCCACCTGGGCTTGACCCCCCAAGGGGACAGGGAACTCAGCCCCACCCCTTGCCCACCTGAGCACTTCCTCCTCCACATCACAGCTCCAGCAGCCACAGCTCCAAGGAGACCCAGGGCAGCAGCGATGCCCACTATGGTCATGGTGGTCTGAGGAGGGGGCTCTGTGAGGGGAAGGTGAGAGGTCAACCTCAGGCCTGAGTCCTGACCCTGCTCAGGGACACCCTGAGGAGAGGCTCTGTGTCCACACCCCCTCCTCACCCCATCTCAGGGTCAGGGGCTCAGGCAGCCCCTGGTGCTGCACATGGCATGTGTATCTCTGCTCCTCTCCAGGGGGCACGACCACAGCTGCCCACTTCTGGAAGGTTCCGTCCCCTGCAGGCCTGGTCTCCACAAGCTCCATGTCCTGGGTCAGGTTCTGCCCTTCACGCTGCCAGGTCAGGGTGATGTCAGCAGGGTAGAAGCCCAGGGCCCAGCACCTCAGGGTGACCTCATGGTCAGAGATGGGGTGGTGGGTCACGTGTGTCTTTGGAGGGTCTGAGGGGAGGATGACAAAATTCAGGAACTCTGCATGGTCATGGGACACTCCAGCATGGCACCACCCAGACAGCAGCCTGGACAGGGCCTTATTTCCTGGAAAGTTCCAGAATCAGGGAGAGAACCTAGAGTTGGAGTGTCCAGGTCTCTAAGGTGAGAATGAGACTCAGGTGGAGGCAGAATGAGTCACAAAAGCTGGAGTCCAGCTTCCAGAGTCTCAGCCCCAGAACCAGGGGGAGTTCCTGGTGTACCAGGTGCTGCAGGGTGTAAAACTCATTTTCGTGAGGGTCACATCAGCCTCCCAGTTGCCTTCAAAGGGCCAAATGTAATTTCAACCCCTTAACAGTTAAGGAGTAGTTACATTTACAGAGTTCTAAAATAAGGAAACCTGGGGGGCTCTTCCCTCTTGAGACCAGGAGGAGGATTCTGATACCGGTCTATTTTCCTCCTCTCCTTGTAGGAAAATTTCCCTGCCGACAGATCCCCTCTACTCGGGGAGGCCGTGCCCCGAACCTGCTCGGAGCAGCGTGTCCTTCCCCTTCTCCAGGAGGCGGTGGAGGCGGCGCACGCAGATGTCTTGCAGGAAGAATCTCCTGACGTCCGCATCAGGGACCAGCACCAACTCGCGCCAGGCGATCTGGGGCGCCGTGGCCGTGGCGGTCCAGGAGCGCAGGTCCTCGTCCAGGGAGAGGAATTCGGTGCCGTCGTAGGCGAACTGACTGAACCCGTGGAGGAAGCGCCCGTCCGACCCCACGACGCAGCCGGTCATTTCCTGGAGGGTGTGAGACCCTGACCCCGCCCAAGGTCAGCACCATCCACTTGGCCCCGCCCTGCCCCACCTCGCAGCTGCATCAGGGGAATGCTAGGACCCTGAGACTCGACTCTGGCCCGTCCGTGGGGATGGATTCATCCCCGAGCCCCGGGCGCACGTGGCTCACCGTCCTGGCTCTGGTTGTAGTGGGCGCGCAGCTTGTTCAGGTTTGCTTTGCTCCGCTGTTCGTTGTGCCTTATTTCCCGCGTCTGTTCCTCCCAAAACCCTGCGCCCTCCTGCTCCATCCAGGCCGCCCTCGGCTCCAGTCTGGCACTGGCGGCGTCGCTGTGGAACCGCAGGATCTCGGTGTCGTCCAGGTAGATGACGACGGTGTAGCGGTTCTTCTCGCCGTGGGGTACGTACATGGCGGTGCTGCAGTATCCCAGGGTGTGGGGGCCTGGGGTGGGGGACACAGGTCCTGGGTTCGCTGTGTGTGTGTGGGGGGGGGGTGGGAGCTGGGCGCCTGGGACACTGAAACGTGGCGGGTGCTGGGGAGGAGTGAGCTGGGAAAATGGGGGGCGTGGCTGAGGTGGGAGTGGGGGAGGTCTGGGGTCTAGGCCTGCCGTGCTGGTGGAGCACAGTCCCCGGGTCTGCGCCTCCGCCGGCCCCCTGGCTCCTGCTCTGCAGAGGCCTTTCCCTCCCTACCCCGCACTCACCCGTCCATTTCTGGGTCAGGGTCAGGGTCAGGGTCCCGGACAGCAGGAGGAGGAGGGCTCGGGGCTCCATGACCGAGATCCACCAAACCTTCTGGTGGAGGAGACCTGGTCACCGGAGGCAGGGAGACGCCGATGGGCTTGTCTGCGTCCGCACATCCTATGGGAGTGAGGACTCCAGCTGCGTCAGCAAGGGTCCTGGCCTGGCTCTATCCTGGGTGTTTGGTAAAGATGGAGAACTCCTGCTCCCTGTGAGTGAGCTCCTGTAGCCGGGTTTCCAAAACAGAACAGAGACGTTAAGGGCGTTCCTTTAACTATTTATCCCCCTCATTCCGTTGACTCTTTACTGTCCCCTCATCCCATTCAACTCGTCTCTGTACGTCCATTTGGCTTCTTAGGAAGTAAGTGCCGTGCTCTCTGCACCCCGATATCACTTTAATTCAGTGTGACCACCTTAATCCTACAACTGTTACCCCCTTTACACCATGAGGACAGTTGTGTTGTGCTGACTGACCACCTACTGGTTCCTAGGAGTGATTTACAGGAAACTCCTATAATACCGCTGCTTTAATTTGGATACAGAGGGATCTTATCTGAGAGATGACCAGAGACCTCACTGAGGGGGACATGCAGTAACTTCCGTATTGGACATGACTGAGAATGCTCAAGGACTGGAAATGAAATCTGCCCAGCACGCTGAACTGACTGCTCTAACTCGGGCTTGTCACGTGGACAAAGATCCGGTGGCCAATGTTCACACTGAGAGTCGGGTGCAGCCGGGACTGTGGGATCATAGGGAAGTGGGGGACTGTGGGATGATGGGGAGTCCTCACTTCCTCAGGGCAGTGCACAAAGACATGCAAAAGTGGTTGCAGGATTATTAGATGCCACACAGGACCCCAAACATTGGGCCATCATCAACATTCTGGGGCATTCTAAAGCTGCCACCATGGAAGGGAAAGGAAGTTCATTTTGCTTGCGCTGCAGCTAGGGAGGTGGCATTGAATTGACACATTATCCAGACCCAGAAATGGACACCAAATACTATTAAATCAATAAAAAATGATCTTTTACAGTTTCAGTGGACAGCTAAGGAAAAAGAAAAGGGAATATGCAACAAAAAGGGGGAAACGTATCTTTGGTACCTGCTCATCCTTCCCACCTACTGGACAATCATATTCTGTTTTTTAAGTAGTTTTACTTCTTTATTTTTGGAGAGAGGGGAAAGGAAGGAGAAAGAGTGGGAGAGAACATGAATGTGTGGTTGCCTCTCATGTGTCCCCTGCTGAGGACCTGGCCTGCAACCCAGGCATGTGCCCTGACTGGGAATCAAACTGGTGACCCTTTGCTTCACAGGCCTGTGCTCAATCCACTGAGCTACACCAGCCAGGGCTGGACAGTGATATTCTAATGATCAGTTAGGATAATGAAGTTAATGCTTTGTTGCCCACACATTGGGCCTCTCCTACTATCAGTATAAGCTTTGGGACATTTTTTTCCTCAATCAGTCTGTCCTAAGAACCCATCTGGGGGAAATTCCTCCAAGAACACATCCCTGGTAATTCACCTGCTGGGATCACATTGGACCCACTTACTTGAGTGTTGTGTAACTACAGCAATGGCTGATGAAGAGCCAAGAAAAATACCTGGTTGTGGTGGAAAGGCTTGCAGCCACCTGCCCTGTCTGTCACAGTGTGTGTGGCCCTCGGACTCACCAGGCATGTGCCTGTGGCTGGATGTTTGTGAAAAAAGAAAAAAATCAATGGCTCCTTATTTCAAAAATTATCGTTATGACTTGGTGGGCAGCTGTATCTGTAAATACCCCTGTAACCTGTATCCTGTCCTCTGTCTCCTGGACACTTGCGGGAAGCCCTTTGGGACACTGAAACCCTAGTTCATTTGGGGGTGACTTCCGTCCACTTAACTGTGGATGGGAAAGTCCACATGTCTGGGTCCATTCAGTGCACCCCAGCTGCTCCCTGGCCCTGGCTGCCCAATGGCGACAACATCCCTGGAGGACCCACCCCCACCCGCCCTCTAAAGGAAATAGAAGGGGGGACTTGGAGGGTTAGGGGCTGGCCTTGGTGTTCTGGGACAAGCTGAACTTGCAGTCAGTGAAGGTCATTCAGTAGAAAAGACCCTTTACCTAAAGTGGGTCCTGCAGAGGGACTGACTGCTGTTCTAGAAGCAGGAACGGGGTGGGAAGCAGCACAAAAGGACAATGAGGCCTGAGCTCCGTGGACGAACAGACTCGACAGACTGTGGAAACCCAGGCCCAGGCCCAGCAGTGGGACCTGCCTGCACCCGAACTCCACAGGCCTGTTGTCCCTGCTGATGGAGACGAGGTCGGAAGTAGCCACGAAACCGTGGTCACTGGGGTGGGAGCAGGAGCCCAGGCCAGACAGTCATGGGACTCATATGGTCCCCCTGGATTTTGGAGAAGTGGGGTGGGCAAGGCAAGCTACAACATAGTGTGTTAAAAGCCCAGGCACATCAATGAGGTCCTACGCTCAGATTCTGAGTATTCAACAGCTGGCATAGGGACCATCCTCGCCAACATGCGATACTTCCTATGGGAAGTAAGTGGGCCCAATTTATTAAAATAAACAATGGGGGCCCATCTCCCTGTCTAATCATAAAAGTTGAGAAGGTGACGGTCATGCCTCCAATTTATACGAAGTACAGTCTGGGCGTGTTATTTCTTCTCCAACAAATAACAGTGTCTGGTGTATGGAAAAGGGATGTTTGTGTTGGGAGGGGCAGAGAATTCTGCTATAGTAAGTGATCTTCATTGTGATAACACCATCTTTATGTGAAATAGTACTGGAAAGTTGTGTAACACTAAAATTGTAGGTGAAATAACTTTGCCCGAGGTTAATAAAACCTATGGCATTGTCGATACCGGAAGTCCAATCTATTGGGAAAGTGAACCTGATCCTTCCCATGAGGTCATTTCTATGGCAACGTAGTGGCCAGAAGGAAAATTAGAGCTTCTGAATCTCGAAATAGTAGCACTTGTGGGGGCGACTTCTTTCCTGATGTCCCCCTGGTGCAACGGACACGCATGAATGAGTAAATATGGCCGAGACAAGATGAGATCTGTTTGGGGGATGGAGGAGTGGGCTGTGGCCAGTTTCTCTGGGGAGACAAAGGCCAGCAGCGGCCAGTTTCTTGGAGGAGAAAAAGGTCCCAGCGCCTTCTTCCATAGCCTTTTATTGCATTGTAATACGGGAATACAGGGTGGCAAGGATCAAACAGTAGCTAACATTTCAAAGAGTTCTGAGGGTTCTAACTGATGAGTCTCGAGAGAGTTGCAGAAACTTTGGGAGACAAACTCATTTCCTCTCGGACCCTTATCATATGAGTGAAAGCACTTTTCAGAGCAGATTTCACAGGTTAATCAGTAAGTCTTTGTGGTGCCAGATTTTTCCCAGGGCATGTTCTGGCCAGGCAAGGAGCTGCACCTCTCCCCATCAGGTATTCAGGTTTAAGGGGATTAGAGCCAGGAAGTGCTTCTCCCAGAGGACATGGGGACTCGGGCTTTGACAAAGCCGGGGGGTGAGAGCCCATTGCTCTTTGTTGCAGTCCCCTGAGTCCTTCTATGAAGGCCTCCCAGGTGATCGAGTCTGGCTGAGGTTGCCCCCCACTGTGAGGGGTCTTACCCATCACTGACTTCTGACCAAGCTGTGGGGGCAGGGAGAGGAACTGAGGCAGGGTTTGCTACCAGAGACAGGCTTTGTCTCCTGTGGCTGGAATTCCAGAGGTCGTCACTCACCTTCAGCCAGAGGGGTAGAGATACAATTCCTAAAATCAGGCAGAGCAGTCCACTACAAACACTCCTGCTACTATAGTTGTCCAGACAACCATAACATACAAGGTAGGAAGGACAGTGAGCCAGGGAGGGAAGACATTATTAGGCTAATAAAACTGTTGATGATACATGCACAGGGTTTTGGTGGCTGGGACACCTGTTCCCCTCAGATGCTTTCTTGTCTATTATTAGATGTTTTCTGTTGCTAATCAGTGTTGCGGGTTTAGTAAAATTACTCCTGTCCCCGATGCGTAAATGTTAGACTAAGAGGCAGAAAAACAGAACTTAGGACCAGCTGCAAAAAGACTCAGGTCACGGCAGCTGGAAAACTGGAAATGATCCATAACATTCACAAACAAGGGCCCGAAGGCTCTGGCTGCCTCCTGTTCCCCGCCTTCTCTGAATAATAATAGTTGGAGCTTCAGTGCTTTCTGGGATTGTGGTCTGGCTCATTCCCAGGGGTCCGCCCTGTTCAGCAAGACAGATGCCGACTCTGAGACGGCGGGGGAGTGAGCCTTCCTCCCACCATGGGGCCACCTACCTACCCAAAGAGCTGGTTCGCAATGCACACTTTGACTGGTTTATGATGAAAAGGGGGGCTTGTGGAAGGAAAGGGGCCACGTAGTAACCTGAGCAGCTCAGGGGAGGCCCGTGTGGCAGGCAGCCTTATGCACTGGGAGACCTGAGGCAACCACACTGGTCATCCCGTGTGACCCGGGGCTGATCGTCCTGTGGGTTCTGGTCCCCCAGCTCCCTGTTCACCGCCTCAGGTCTGTTCTGTGGCTTTTCCTGAAATGAAATGAGCCCCCCAATCACCCACATATATAAATTCTTTTATATGTTTAAATTAGGAAATTTTGGTTCTGTTATTTGCTCCAGAAATCAATCAGGGGAATCATTACAGAGAGCAAGCATTTGGAGATTTTCACGATGTGGAACTGAGAGCCCCTTTCTCAATCTTTCGCTTGACTTTCCCGCGTGGTAGAGAAAATGCTGTACCTCTCATATCGTATGACACACGAACGACCTCGCCTTCCCCAGAAAAAGAAAACATTTAAATATGCATTTAAGTCATTTCCCCAACCTGGGCCCGATCTCACCACTGAATTGTGTGAACCCAAATCCGGCTGAGACCAGGATGGCTTGTGGGCTGGTTACAAAATACATAAATTTCTGCCCATTGCTGCTGTCAAAATGTTGGGTACGAAGTCCAAATTATTTTTCAACTCACAATATTTTTCATCTTTTTCTTTCATTTGTTTGTTCCACCAGCCTTTGTCCCCCCCAACCACCCATACAACCCCACCCCAATTACCACACCGTTGTCCGTGTCCATGAGATTTTTTATTTTTTAACTACGGTTGACATACAATGTTGTGTTACTTTCAGCCATGGAACTCCATGATTATACATTTATATAACTTATTAAGCAATCTCCCTGAAAAGTCTAGTACCCATCGGACACCATATGTAGTCACAACAATATCACTTCCTACTTTCCCCTGCTGTACTCTACACCGCACTCATAAGTGTCCAGGGCTGACACGGGACAACCACATTTTCGCTGACTTGGGTGGAAGTTATGAGAGGGACTAAGCAGAGTGAGTGTAGAATCGGTGAGGGCACAGCAGGACAATCTCAGAACGTCTCCCTGTAAATTACTGATGAATGAAAAACACCAAACGGTGACTGTTTGACAGGGATACCTGTCACCCCCCTGAGTGGGTCACCAGAATGAATGTCCCCACGGTCAGGACAGGGAGGTGCAGTGTCCCGTCCTTGTTCTTTAATCTTCCACAGTCCTGGCTCCCTTGGTGGCCTCATCCACCCTCATGGTTTTAAATGTCATTTTTGTAGCATCACCTCTACCCCTATGTCTCCAGCCCAGACATTTCTCCTCAAGGTCCCCACACTCCTCTGTCCAACCTGACTCCTCACTGGTGCTCATAACAGACGTCTCACCTTGACCTTCTCTTCAGCTGAACCCTTGAAATGCCCATCCCTCCCACACACATACTCCTGCCAGTATCTTCCTCGTCTCTGCTGATATAACCCCATCTTTCTGCTGGCACAGTACAAATGTGGGGTGCCCTCCTTGACTCCTTTCCCACACCCCAGATTGAATCCTTTGGAAATGCTGGGAAATCCATCTTCCAAATGCATTCAGTGTCCACTCCCTTCCCACTGTTTCCACCACTCACAGCCCCATCAGAACACCCAGCACCTGCAGCCTGGAACCCTGGGAGCTTCCCCATACCTTTCCCTCCTGCCTCGCTGGTCCCTTGTCTCCTGATTCTGTTCTCAGTCCAGTAGCCAGACTGACCCTGTGGCCCAAGGGCTCTCCCTTGAGGACGAACTCTCAGAGGAAGCCACTAAGGTCATGGGGGCTCCTTGGCCATGACCTTCCAGGACTCAGCATCTGCAGAATGAGAGCAGTGTCTGCAGTGGATTAAGGACAGTGGATGCTGGGACACTTCCTGCTTTAAGCAGGTGTCTTCACCTTCTGATTGGTCAGCTCTGTGCACCCCACACAGACAGCCCTGAGGTCTACATGAGGAGGGCCTGAAAGCTTGGGACGACTCCTAGGCAATAAATATGCACCTGGTTAGAATCAGGGACTCAACCAGCGAAAACCAGAGGCTCCAAATGGTCGCATTCGGATGCATGGGAAGAAACCCTTAAGTGCCAATGGAGCACAGGTGGTCACAAGGAACATCACTGGGGAGCCGTGTGGTCCCCTTGTCCGTGGCAGACAGTCTGTCCCTCCTGGGTTGTCTGCACACCTCATGGTAAGTTTGTGAGTTTAAATTAACAGCTTAACAAATGGGATGAAGGTGTACATAGAATAATATTTGCTGGAAACGATACACTTTGGAGCTTTTAATCTAAATCACTTCTGTTTAATTCGTATATATAAATATAGAGTTAAATTTATTTAATGCAGACGTGTTCAGATACTTGTTGCAGAAACTGCAGTCAGGGACCCTTAAAGTCCCAAGGGGAGGCTGCAGTGACTGTTTTAGCACCAAACCTGGACAAGGCAGCTCTGTCACACTGGGAAAGAAAGTTGTCATGAACAAATTCAGGTCAGCCTCGGAAGTGTCACAACTCCCACATCCCACCACAGGCTCAGAATGTCCTACTTTAAGAATCCCCAAAACCCAGCTGTGCCCCTCAGTTCAAATACCCGCCCACATCCTGCCTCAGGGTCTCACCCTTAGGAGCTGTGAGAGACACACCAGGGCCCTGGGCACTGTTGCTGTCTGGGGAAGACACACAGCAGAGTTACGGGGTGGGGGAAGCCGCCCTCACAGACTCCAGCCCACACTCTCCCAAGGGTCCCAGATGTCACCTTCCAACACCCAGACTTACAGGCAGCCTGAATGTTGCTCTGTTTGCTTCTGCCTGTGGGAAGAAAATGTTCTGTGAAAGGTCAGGGGGAAGGGTGGATCCCATGACCCTAAAGGAGCCTCACACTCCTGAAGCACAGGGAAGGTTCCAGAAGTATGACTGAACACTCGGGGTAGGATCAGAAAATACAGAGACAGTACATGTGTTGGGACTCGACCAATCACTCTTCTGGATGTCTGTCCTCAGCAGGGACCTTCCCCTTTGACCTGTGACAGCTGGGAATCAGTCCCCACCACTAGAACCATCAGGTGATAAATGTGTCCCTCACTTTCCCACGGGCCTCACTAAAGAGTCAGTGTTAGGAAACAGGCCCCAGATGTACAAGCAGTCGTGTGGGGACACGATGCTCATTAACCAGGCAGAGCACACTTCCACCTGGGCTTGACCCCCAGGGGCACAGGGAACTCAGCCCCACCCCTTCCCACCTGAGCACTTCCTCCTCCAAATCACAGCTCCAGCAGCCACAGCTCCAAGGAGACCCAGGGCAGCAGCGATGCCCACAATGCCCATGGTGGTGATGATGGTCTGAGGAGGGGGTTCTGAGAGGGGAAGGTGAGAGACCAACCTCAGGCCTGAGTCCTGACCCTGCTCAGGGACACCCTGAGGAGAGTCTCCAGGTCTCTGAGGGGAGACACAGACTCAGGTGGAGGCTGAATGACTCATAGTAGCCAGTCAGGCCTCCAGAGAAGGTCCCAGCCCCAGAACCAGGGAGAGCCTCCTGGTGCCCCAGGTGATGCAGGGTGTGAAGGAACCGCTGTGGGGCTTTCCAGGGAGAGGCTGGGTCCCTTACTGTCCTTCAGAGAAAGCTGGGCCCACGGGTGAATCACAGAATGAGGACACTTGGGGATTCTTCCCTCTCCTGAGCAGGAGCGGGATCCGACACTGCACCCTTTGCCTCCTCTCCTTGTAGGAAGCCCCTCCAAGCCGACAGATCCCTCTTCGGGAAGGCTCACGCCGCAGCAGGGTGGAGCCGGCGCACGCTAGCGCCCTTCAGGTAGACCCTCCTGAGGTCCGCGTCAGGGACGTCCACCAACTTGCCCCAGGTGATCCGGAGTCTAGGAGAGCGGGTACCCATTTAGGGCCAAGTAGGCGGTGCGTCGTAGGCGAACCGAATTGTTTCCTTGGAGGAACCTCCTATGGTCGTCTACGCCGCCGCCACTCGTTTCCTTGTGGGTTGGGACACTGACTCCGCTCCCAGGGCAGGTCGGTCCCCTCCCGCAGTGAAGGTGAATAAAACGTAACCTGGAACGAAACGGGGTCAAATCCCCGCGAGCTCCAATCCGGAAGGGCACAGGGCGATTCTCCCAACCTCGGGGTGAAGCCCGAACCACAGATTCGGGGCGACCCCGGCCCGTCCGTGGTGAAGTGCATCGAGCTCGAACCCGGGCGCCGGTGGCTCCCCGTGTTCACTCTGGCTGTAGCGGGCGTGCAGCTTGTTCGATTTCGCTGGCACAGTCTGTTCCTGGGCTTGATTTCCCGCGTCTGCTCGTCCTGCTTCTCTGGATCCTCCCGCTTCTCTCACGGAGGCTCCCTCCACGGTACCCGCGGCTCCAGCCTGGGCCTCGGGGCATCGCTGTTGAGCCGCAAGATCCGGGTATCGCCCACGTAGCCGACGACGCTGTACCGGTTCTTCAGAGGCAGGTCGGTCCGGACACGCCGGTGTTGAACTTTCTCACAATGCGAGGGTCTGGGAGCTGAGAGGGCGACCGGCCTGCGTCCGCAGTCAGGCGGATTGAGCTGGATCGCGCCCAGAACAGCAAAGGGGGCGGAGATTGAGATGGGCTGGGCCAGGGACGGGGCCGAGGAGGGGGTTTGCTGTTGGGATTGGGCTGCGGTGGCTGACGACGCGCCCTTCCCCGGTTCCGCGTCCCCGCCTGGTGCACGCGCTCCTGCCCCACGGAAGCCGTTCCCTGCCGACCCCGCACTGAGCGGCCCAGGTCTCTGTCAGCCCAGGGCCCCCGAGAGCAGCAGGAGCAGCTGTCCGGGACCCTGTCCAACCGTCGGGTCGGGGAGGAATAGGTCGCTTAATTCGCATCCGGGATGATACTGATTGGCTTTTCCCGAGTTCGGACATCCAATCACCATGAGACAGGCTGTGCCTCACGAATATCCAGGCGTAGACCCGGCATAAGTCGTGATAAAGGAAAATAAAACCCCAAGGAGAAGGGAAAGCCTGGAACCGAAGGGCACTGCCCCCAGCACTTAGGGTTCCGCCTCAAACTCAGGCCTCAGACCTTGGAGTCAGGCCTGGCGACCTGGGACTGGGCCCCGACCCCTCCTCCTCCTGCAGGGGGAGCTCTGTCCCGCTGTCTCCCTGAGTCCCGGCCCCCGGGCTGTTTGTTCAGCGACTCTCAAAACAGTTTGGTTTCAGAATATCTAAAGAGTCTTACAAAATAGGGACGGCCACCAAAACAATTTTGTTTGTGTGGGTTACTGCTATCAATATTTACCATACAAGGAATAAGACAGTTGAAAAATTCTTAATTCATTTAGAATAATCATAATACTCTATGACATGTTAACAGAAGTAATGGTTTTTTTTAATGAAAAATAACTATTCCCCAAACGAGGTAGTGAAAAGAGTGGATCTGCTTACATTTTATGTTTTAGTGAGTCTCAGTTCTTGTCTGTAAAATTAGAAGTCCGCTAGATTTTCATATTTGCTTCTGCATTTAATGTTATTTTTGGTTGCAGTATATGAAGAAATATACAGCATCACACAAATATGGAGAGGGAACATTTTTAAAAAAGATTTTATTTTTAGAGGAAAGGGAGAGGGAAACATCAATGTGTGGCTGCCTCTGGCAGCGCCCCTCACTGGGAACCTGGGACAAGGGCATGTGTCCTTGACTGGGAATCCAATGGTGACCCTTTGGTTCACTGGCTGGTGCTCAATCCACTGAGCAACACCAGCTAAGGCAGGAGGAGCATTTAAAAAATATTTTTTTATTTATTTTTTAGAGAGAGGAGAAGGGAAGGAGAAAAAGGGAGAGAAACTTCAATGTGTGGTTGCCTCTCGCATGTCCCCTACTGGGGACCTGACCTGCAACCCAGGCAAGTGCTCTGACTGGGAATCCAATGGTGATCATTTGGTTCCACAGGCCCGCACTCAATCCACTGAGCCACACCAGCCAGGGCAAAATGTTTTTTTTCTTTCATTTATGTGAATGTGTTAAAAGTGTAACTCGGGAAAGCACTAATGATATCCACATGCAATATAATACCATACTATCCAAAATAATATTCAAATTCCTTTATCATACAAAAAACCCAGGCATCTAAATACAAATAATAAATTATATTAAAAATTAAAATGAAATTTTTTTCCTGTTTGGGCCAAAAATGTCGGTGCATGTTATACATGGCAAAACACGGTAATCATCAGCTGATTCTCTGTATTTTTTGTTTCAATTATCACCAGAGGACATTTTTTCCCTTGATTTTAGAGAGAGATGAAGTGGAAGTGAGTGAGAAAGGCTGGTATCACGGAGAAACATCGCTCAGTTGCACCCCAAGGTGCCCTGACCGGTGGGGCTCCCTATTCCAACTCAGGTGTGCGTCCTGACCAGGAACTGCACACATGGCCTGTTGATGTGCAGGACGACAGTCCAACGGAGCTAGTGGGCTGGGATGATATTGTTTTCTTGTTTTTGATGGAAGGTGGTCAGTGTAGCTAAGTGGGATGGGTGTTCTCCCACAAACTGAAAAGGCTCCAGGTCAGTTCTTGGTTAGGGCACAGGCCTGGGTGTGGGGCCACCTACCCGATTAGCCCCTATATTGATGTTTATTTCACACATCCATGTTTTGCTCCCTATCTTTCTCCTTCTCTTCCTTGCTCTCTAAAAGTAAATAAATACACTCTGAAAAAAAAAAAAAGAAAATGCTAAGAACTACAGGATTTCACTCATATATGGGACATAAACCTAAAACTCAGGGACACAGACAGCAGGGTGGTGGTTCCCAGAGGGAAGGGGGTTGGGGGAGGAGGGGCCTCATACCTGGTGAGGGAAGATGGTTTGACTTTGGGTAGAGGGCACACAGTGAAATGTACAGACCCTGTGTCGTAGAAATGTGCACCTGAAACCTACAGGAACCTCTTAACCAGTGCACCCCAATACATTGAATAAGAACACCACCCAATAATTTAATAAAAACATTGCAATAATTTAATAAGAAAATAAGAATATACATAACATGCCCAAAAAGAAAAAAAAACAATAAAATACCCCAAACGGGCTGAGGGCCAGACCCAGGCCTGAGCCCAGGCTGACGGGGCCTCATGAAGCCCTCACTGAGCACAGTCCTGGAGCCACCACAAGGCCTAGGTGATGCTGGAGTCCCTGGGATCCCAGGTCCTGCTGGGACAAGGTTCTCCTGAAGTGGCAAGGACAAAATAGCAACAAAGATGCCCCAGACTAGGAATGACCAGGATGGGGATGCCTCACCCCGGCTCTGCTGGTACATGACAGTCCCCTGGGGAGAGGACACAGGTCCCTGTGGGGAGGGTGGCCTGGGCACCAGCTCCTCACTGTGCTGATAAGAATGCAGACAAGTTCTGATGCCAGTTGCAGGAACAGCAGTCAGGGATCCTTAAAGTCCCAAGGGGAGGCTGCAGTGACTGTTTTAGCACCAGGTCCCATAGAAAGCAGCTCTGTCACCCTAGGAAGAAAGTTGTCATGAACACACTCTGGTCAGTCTCAGAAGTGTCACATTCCCCCACATCCCACCACAGGCTCAGATTGTCCCACTCTGACAATCCCCAAAACCTATTTGTGTCCCTCGGTCCCAATGTCTCCCACTTCCTGACCTCAGGGTCTCACCCTTAGGAGCTGTGAGAGACACACCTGAGTCCTGGGCACTGTCACTGTCTGGGGAAGACACATAGCAGAGTTACGGGGTGGGGAAGCCCCCCTCACAGACTCCAGCCCACACTCTCCCAAGGGTCCCAGATGTCACCTCCCCAACACCCAGACTTACAAGCAGCCTGAGTGCATCTCTCCTTGCCTCTGCCTGTGGGAAGAAAATGTTCTGTGAGAAGTCAGGGGAAAGGCTGGGTCCCGTGACCCTAAAGGAGCCCCACACTCCTGAAGCACAGGGAAGGTTCCAGAACTGTAACTGAACATCGAGGTAGGATCAGGAAACTTAGGGAAAGTAACATGTGTGGGGACTCAGCCAACCACCCACCTGGACGTCTGTCCATAGCACAGATCCTACACTCTGACCTCTGGCAGCTGGGAAACAGTCCCTATTGCTAGAACCCTCAAATTATAGGTCCTTCACTTTCCCATGGACCTCACTAAAGAGTCAGTGTTAGGAAACAGGCCCCAGATGGACAAGCACCCGTGTGGGGACACCATGACCATTATCTGGGCAGAGCACACTTCCACCTGGGCTTGACCCCCAGGGGGACAGGGAACTCAGCCCCACCCCTTGCCCACCTGAGCACTTCCTACTCCACATCACAGCTCCAGCAGCCACAGCTCCAAGGAGACCCAGGGCAGCAGCAATGCCCACAATGCCCATGATGGTGATGGTGGTCTGAGGAGGGGGGTCTGAGAGGGAAAGGTGAGAGGTCAACCTCCGGCCTGAGTCCTGACCCTGCTCAGGGACACCCTGGGGAGAGAGAGGCTCTGTGCCCACACCGCCTCCTCACCCCATCTCAGGGTCAGGGGCTCAGGCAGCCCCTGGTGCTGCACATGGCATGTGTATCTCTGCTCCTCTCCAGGGGGCACGACCACAGCCGCCCACTTCTGGAAAGTCCCGTCCCCCGCAGGCCTGGTCTCCACAGCCTCCATGTCCTGGGTCAGGTCTTGCCCTTCACGCTGCCAGGTCAGGGTGATGCCCGCAGGGTAGAAGCCCAGGGCCCAGCACCTCAGGGTGACCTCATGGTCAGAGATGGGGTGGTGGGTCACGTGTGTCTTTGGAGGGTCTGAGGGGAGGATGACAAAATTCAGAGACTTTGCATGGTCATGGGACCCTCCAGCATGGCACCACCCAGACAGCAGCCTGGACAGGGCCTTATTTCCTGGAAAGTTCCGGAATCAGGGAGAGAACCTAGAGTTGGAGTGTCCAAGTGTCTAAGTTGAGAATGAGACTCAGGTGGAGGCAGAATGAGTCACAAAAGCTGGAGTCCAGCTTCAGAGAGTCTCAGCCCCAGAACCAGGGGGAGTTCCTGGTGTACCAGGTGCTGCAGGGTGTAAAACTCATTTTCGTGAGGGTCACATCAGCCTCTCAGTTGCTTTCAAAGGGCCAAATGTAATTTCAACCCCTTAACAGTTAAGAAGTAGTTACATTTCTACGATTCTAAAATAAGGGAACCTGGAGGACTCTTCCCTCTTGAGACCAGGAGGAGGATTCTGATACTGGTCTATTTTCCTCCTCTCCTTGTAGGAACATTTCCCCTGCCGACAGATCCCCTCTACTCGGGGAGGCCGTGCCCCCGAACCTGCTCGGAGCAGCGTGTCCTTCCCCTTCTCCAGGAGGCGGTGGAGGCGGCGCACGCAGGTGTCCTGCAGGAAGAATCTCCTGACGTCCGCATCAGGGAGCAGCACCAACTCGCGCCAGGTGATCTGGGGCGCCATGGCCCTGGTGGTCCAGGAGCACAGGTCCTCATCCAGGGAGAGGAATTCGGTGCCGTCGTAGGCGAACTGACTGAACCCGTGGAGGAAGTGCCCGTCCAACCCGACGAGGCAGCCGGTCATTTCCTGGAGGGTGTGAGACCCTGACGCCCCCCAAGGTCAGCCCCACCCACTTGGCCCCGCCTGGCCCCACCTCGCAGCAACATCAGGGGAATGCTAGGACCCTGAGACTGGGGCGACTCAGGCCCGTCCGTAGGGATGGATTCATCCCCGAGCCCCGGGCACACATGGCTCACCGTCCTCGCTCTGGTTGTAGTAGACCTGCAGCTTGTTCAGGGTCACTCTGCTCGTCTGTTCATTGTGCCTTATTTCCTGCATCTGTTCCTCCCAAAACCCTGCGCCCTCCTGCTCCATCCAGGGCACCCTCGGCTCCAGTCTGGAACTGGAGGCGTCACTATGGAACCGCAGGATCTCCGTGTCGTCCAGGTAGATGACGACGGTGTAGCGGTTCTTCTCGCCGAGGGGTACGTACATGGCGGTGCTGCAATATCCCAGGGTGTGGGGGCCTGGGGGCGGGGAGGGGGGAACCGCAGGTCCTGTGTTCGCTGTGGGGCGGGTGGGAGCTGGGCGCCTGGGACACTGAAAGGTGGCGGGTGCTGGATCGCACTGAGCGGGAAAATGGGGGGCGTGGCTAAAGCAGGAGTGGGGGAGGTCTGGGGTGTGGGCGGGCGGTGCTGCTGGAGCACAGTCCCCGGGTCTGCGCCTCCGCCGGCCCCCTGGCTCCTGCTCTGCAGAGGCCTTTCCCTCCATACCCCGCACTCACCCATCCAGTTCTGGGTCAGGGTCAGGGTCAGGGTCCCGGACAGCAGGAGGAGCAGGGCTCGGGGCCCCATGACGGCGATCCACCAAACGTGGGTGGAGGAGTCCTGCTCACCGGACGCACGGAGACGCCGATGGGCTTGTCTGCGTCCGCACATCCAATGGGCGTGAGGAATCCAGCTACGTCAGCAATGCTCCTGGCGTGGCTCTGTCCGGAACGTTTAGTGAACGTTTAGTGATCGTTTAGTGAACGTTTAGTGATCGTTTAGTGAACGTTTAGTGAACGTTTAGTGAACAAGGAGAACTCCTGCTCCCTGTGAGTGAGCTCCTGTAGCCGGTTTTCCAAAACAGAACAGAGACGTTAAGGGCGTTCCTTTAACTATTTTTCCTCCTCATTCCGTTGACTCTTTACTGTCCCCTCATCCCATTCAACTCGTCTCTGTGCGTCCGTTTGGCTTCTTAGGAAGTAAGACTCGTGCTCTCTGCACCCGGATATCACTTTAATTCAGTGTGACCACCTTAATCCTGCAACTGTTACCCCCTTTACACCATGAGGACAGTTGTGTGGTGCTGACTGACCACCTACTGGTTCCCAGGAGTGATTTACAGGAAACTCCTATGATGCCGCTGCTTTAATTTGGTTATAGAGGGATCTTATCTGAGAGATGACCAGGGACATCACTGAGGGGGACATGCAGTAACTTCTGTGGTGGACATAACTGAGAATGCTCATCGACTGGAAATGAAATCTGCCCAGCACGCTGAACTGACTGCTCTAACTCGGGCTTGTCCCCTGGATGAAGACCTAGTCGCCGATGTTAACACTGAGAGTCCTGTGTGCCTGGTGCATCCGGGACTGTGGGATGATGGGGAAGTGGGTGAGGCCTCCTCACTTCCTCAGGGCAGTGCACAAAGACATGCAAAAGTGGTTGCAGGATTATTAGATGCCACACAGGACCTCAAACAATGGGCCATCATCAACATTCCGGGGCATTCTAACGCTGCCACTATGGAAGGGAAAGGAAGTTCATTTTGTCTGTGCTGCAGCTAGGGAGGTGGCATTGAACTGAGACGTTATCCTGACCCGGAAATGTACACCGAATTCTATTAAATCAATAAAGGATTATCTTTTACAGTTTCAGTGGACAGCTAAGGAAAAAGAAAAGGGAATATGCAACAAAAAGGGGGAAAGTTTGACCCAGACAGAGAGATGTGGCTTGGACCCAATCAGAACCCATCTCACCTGTAGGGGCCCAACTCCCTGCACTTGAACCTGTACAGGACCCACCACACTTGAGCCTTGGAAAGGTGATTTCATGGAGTGAACACTGTGACTGGAGACCTTCTCCTGCTGTGGCTCATGAGGAGTACAGCAGCTGTCCTGTCTGTCCACAGTGCAGCTCAGGAACCCACTCCCTGGGTCCCAAGGACATTTCCTGCTCCCTGTGGGTCCAGATGAGGTTGGCATTTTATCCAATGTCACCGTGTCAGGGATGCAAACGTACATGAGTGATGACTTGTGTGTTTCGTCACTGGGTTGAGGTGTTGCTTTGAAGGAGAGTCACAGCCTCAATGTTTGCTAGTTCTCGTTAGAAAGAATAACTCAGAGGGGAATCCATCTGAGTTACACAATGACTGAAGACTAATTTCACTGGGCAGGTCACAAAATCTGTTGGAACCTTTGGCCCCTTCTGCAGCATTTTCACGTGCCCCTCCCCCCTCCCCCCAGACTGGGGGATGCACCAATGGGACATCAAAATTCAACTGGACAGAACTTCAGAAGCCTTCACTCTGCCCTGGACAGAAGCTCTCTCCAGAGTACAACTCAGCCTGAGGGCTACGCCCTTTGGTAACGTGAACCTTCTCCTTTGGGACTGGTCTCTGACTTCCTTGTGCATCTGGAGAAGGGGCACATGGACCAATTTTGCTGAAAGGGGACTTTCTACATCAGTGTCAGGGGCTTATTAACCACTCCTGGGAGTCATAGGTTTCAAAGATGATGGCTTACAACCAGGACACTCGGTCTGTTGGAAGAGACATCAAATCAAGGACTCTCTCCAGCCTCATTGGAGGGACCTTACCAGGTGCTACTAACTAACCCACGTGCAGCTGAGCTCAGAGGAGTTAACTCCTGGGTTCCCACGTCTCATTTAGAGAAGACTCCTGACAGTGCACGGAGATCTGCCCCTTCCCTGACACTTGCCTCCATGCACAGCAGAGATCAGGGACTTTTCAAGGACAAGAAGCCACCAACCAGGCAGGCAGACAGCTGTCCCAACACAGAAACAGGGCCTACAGGCTCACAAATTGATGCTGCTGTTGACTGAATGTACATAAGATGGATTTGTATTATTATCCTCCTCGTCGCTTCCTGATGGAAACAGTACCCGTCCACCCAGACCCCCTTCCTTCTTAGATGTGGAAAACGTATCTTTGGTACCTGTCAACATTCCCACCTACTGCACAATCATATTCTGTTTTTTAAATAGTTTTACGTCTTTATTTTTAGAAAGCAACCTTCGTTCCTTCCCTAGAAATACTGGCACGAACTGCACAACCAACTAAAGTACCAGGCTTTTCTTGTGGGCTTTCGCTACCTTCACAGGTCAATCCCAGTTCCTCAGGGCTTTCTGGTAACGACCAGAACCCATACATGCCTCCTTCAGGCGTGACATTCCGGTCAAAGTCCTGGTTAACAAAACCACTATTAAAGACTGGTCTTATTGATTTTATGCAAAGAAACCTTGTCATCACTCACTCCGTCACAGTGTAAAATCCTGGAGGGTTCAGGTAGGGAAAAAATACAAATCATAATGGAAAATCCTTTTTCTTGTTCACTTTCCTGTAGAGTATGAAGTTTTAACCTTTCCTGGAATCCTCAATTTCCTTTTGCAGAGTAGATACAGACCAAAATTAAAACACAGAGTTCCGAAACAATACAGGTAAAGACATTCTCTTGCACCAATGCGTCCACTGGTGCCTCATAGAGACATGCTCCTTCAGGCCCAGTCTCAAGGCAGAGACATGCTGCTTTGCCTCAGGCTGAAACACTTTTCAGCCCCAAATGACCCTTCCTGGGTTCCCAGCGGCAAAAGCATTCTCCCCAACCAGTTACAGCGACCTTCACTAGGTCTTACAGTACAGGGTTTCTGATCAGAAGCAAAACTACATGTGAGAAATTTGTTTTCCCCATGAAACCAGAAAACAAGTAGTTGAGGTTTCCTTTACTCCAGTTTTAAAACTTTCATATCTTTTATACACATTTCTGCTTATCTAGATTTAACCATCACTCTCTTTTAATATTGGTCCCTTTCCCACACTGGGAAGGACTATACTTAAACTCAGTAGTTATACTCAGTATGTGGAAGCTAAAAGTCCCTAGTACTATCTCTGCGCCTTTTACTAAAAGTCCCTTGATTTGCA
>NW_026521462.1:0-39463 GCF_021234435.1 Artibeus jamaicensis
CAACAGGTATTCAGGGTTAAGGGGATTAGAGCCAGGAAGCGCTTCTCCCAGAGAACTTGGGGACTCGGCTATGTCAAAGCCAGGGGGCGAGAGTCCATTGCTCTTTGTTGCAGCCACCCGAGTCCTTCCATGAAGGCCTCCCAGGTGATGGAGTCTGGCTTAGGTTGCCCCCCCCACTGAGGGGTCTTACCCATCACTGACTTCTGACCAAGCTGTGGGGGCAGGGAGAGGAACTGAGGCAGGGTTTGCTACCAGAGACAGGCTTTGTCTCCTGTGGCTGGAATTTCAGAGGTCTTCACTCACCCTTAGCCACAGGAGTAGAGATACAATTCCTAAAATCAGGCAGAGCAGTCCACTACAAACACTTCTGCTACTATGGTTGTCCAGACAACCATAACATACAAGGTAGGAAGGACAGTGAGCCAGGGAGGGAACACATTATTAGGTTAATAAAACTGTTGATGATACATGCACAGGGTTTTGGTGGCTGGGACACCTGTTCCCCTCAGATGCTTTCTTGTCTATTATTAGATGTTTTCTGTTGCTAATCAGTGTTGCGGGTTTAGTAGAGTTACTCCTGTCCCCGATGCGTAAATGTTAGACTAAGAGGCAGAAAAACAGAACTTACAAGCAGCTGCAAAAAGACTCAGGTCACGGCAGCTCGAAAACTGGAAATGATCCATAACATTCACAAACAAGGGCCTGAAGGCTCTGGCTGCCTCCTGTTCTCTGCCTTCTCTGAATAATACTAGTTGGAGCTTCAGTGCTTTCTGGGGTTGTGGTCTGGCTCATTCCCAGGGGTCCGCCCTGTTCAGCAAGACAGATGCCGACTCTGAGACGGCGGGGGAGTGAGCCTTCCTCCCACCATGGGGCCACCTACCCACCCAAAGGGCTGGTTCGCAATGCACGCTTTGACTGGTTTATGACGAAAAGGGGGGCTTGTGGAAGGAAAGGGGCCACGTAGTAACCTGAGGAGCTCAGGGGAGGCCCGTGTGGCAGGCAGCCTTAGGCACTCGCACTCGGAGACCTGAGGCAACCACACTGGTCATCCCGTGTGACCCTGGGCTGATCGTCCTGTGGGTTCTAGTCCCCCAGCTCCCTGTTCACGGCCTCAGGTCTGTTCTGTGGCTTTTCCTGAAATGAAATGAGCCCCCCAATAACCCACATATAAATTCTTTTATATGTTTAAATTAGGAAATTTTGGTTCTGTTATTTGCTCCAGAAATCAATCAGGGGGAATCATTACAGAGAGCAAGCATTTGGAGATTTTCACGATGTGGAACTGAGAGCCCCCTTTCTCAATCTTTCGCTTGACTTTCCCGCGTGGTAGAGAAAATGCTGTACCTCTCATATCATATGACACACGAACGACCTCGCCTTCCCCAGAAAAAGAAAACATTTAAATGTGCATTTAAGTCATTTCCCCAACCTGGGCCTGATCTCACCACTGAATTGTGTGAACCCAAATCCGGCTGAGACCAGGATGGCTTGTGGGCTGGTTACAAAATACATACATTTCTGCCCATTGCTGCTGTCAAAATGTTGGGTATGAAGTCCAAATTATTTTTCAACTCACGATACTTTTCCATCTTTCATTTGTTTGTTCCACCGGCCTTTGTCCCCCCCCAACCACCCATACAACCCCACCCCAATTACCACACCGTTGTCCGTGTCCATGAGATTTTTTATTTTTTTATTTTATTTATTTATTTTTTTTTAAAACTTTTTTTTTAAAGACTTTATTTATTTATCTTTAGAGGGGAAGGGAAGGAGAGAGGGAGAGAAACATCAATGTATGATTGCCTTTCGTGCGTCCCCTGCTGGGAATTGGCCTGCAGGGAACTGGCCTGCAACCCAGGAATGTGCCCTGACTGGGAATCAAACCGCGATTGTCTGGTTCGCAGGCCCGTGCTCAATCCACTGAGCTACACCAGCCAGGGCAGATTTTTTATTTTTTAACTACGGTTGACATACAATGTTGTGTTACTTTCAGCCATGGAGCTCCGTGATTATACATTTACATAACTTATTAAGCAATCTCCCTGAAAAGTCTAGTACCCATCGGACACCATATGTAGTCACAACAATATCACTTCCTACTTTCCCCTGCTGTACTCTACACCCCACTCATAAGTGTCCAGGGCTGACACGGACCCAACCACCATATTTTCGCTGACTTGGGTGGAAGTTATGAGAGGGACTAAGCAGAGTAGAGTGTAGAATTGGTGAGGGCACAGCAGGACAATCTCAGAACGTCTCCTGAAAATTACTGATGAATGAAAAACACCAAACGGTGACTGTTTGACAGGGATACCTGACTGACCCCCCTGAGTGGGTCACCAGAATGAATGTCCCCACGGTCAGGACAGGGAGGTGCAGTGTCCCGTCCTTGTTCTTTAATCTTCCACAGTCCTGGCTCCCTTGGTGGCCTCATCCACCCTCATGGTTTTAAATGTCATTTTTGTAGCATCACCTCTACCCCTATGTCTCCAGCCCAGACATTTCTCCTCAAGGTCCCCACACTCATCTGTCCAACCTGACTCCTCACTGGTGCTCATAACAGACGTCTCACCTTGACCTTCTCTTCAGCTGAACCCTTGAAATGCCCATCCCTCCCCCACACATACTCCTGCCAGTGTCTTCCTCGTCTCTGCTGATATAACCCCATCTTTCTGCTGGCACAGCACAAACGTGGGGTGTCCTCCTTGACTCCTTTCCCTCATCCCAGATTGAATCACTAGGAAATGCTGGGAAATCCATCTTCCACATGCATTCAGTGTCCACTCCCTTCCCACTGTTTCCACCACTCACAGCCCCGTCAGAACACCCAGCACCTGCAGCCTGGAACCTTGGGAGCTTCCCCACACCTTTCCCTCCTGCCTCGCTGGTCCCTTGTCTCCTGATTCTGTTCTCAGTCCAGTAGCCAGACTGACCCTGTGGCCCAAGGGCTCTCCCTTGAGGAGGAACTCTCAGAGGAAGCCACTAAGGTCATGGGGGCTCCTTGGCCATGACCTTCCAGGACTCAGCATCTGCAGAATGAGAGCAGTGTCTGCAGTGGATTAAGGACAGTGGATGCTGGGACACTTCCTGCTTTAAGCAGGTGTCCTCACCTTCTGATTGGTCAGCTCTCTGCACCCCACACAGACAGCCCTGAGGTCTACATGAGGAGGGCCTGAAAGCTTGGGACGACTCCTAGGCAATAAATATGCACTCGGTTAGAATCAGGGACTCAACCAGCGAAAACCAGAGGCTCCAAATGGTCGCATTCGGATGCATGGGAAGAAACCCTTAAGTGCCAATGGAGCACAGGTGGTCACAAGGAACATCACTGGGGAGCCGTGTGGTCCCCTTGTCCGTGGCAGACAGTCTGTCCCTCCTGGGTTGTCTCCACACCTCATGGTAAGTTTGTGAGTTTAAATTAACAGCTTAACAAATGGGATGAAGGTGTACATAGAATAATATTTGCTGGAAACGATACACTTTGGAGCTTTTAATCTAAATCACTTCTGTTTAATTCATATATATAAATATAGAGTTAAATTTATTTAATGCAGACGTGTTCAGATACTTGTTGCAGAAACTGCAGTCAGGGACCCTTAAAGTCCCAAGGGAGGCTGCAGTGACTGTTTTAGCACCAAACCTGGACAAGGCAGCTCTGTCACACTGGGAAAGAAAGTTGTCATGAACAAATTCAGGTCAGTCTCAGAAGTGTCACAACTCCCACATCCCACCACAGGCTCAGAATGTCCTACTTTAAGAATCCCCAAAACCCAGCTGTGCCCCTCAGTTCAAATACCCGCCCACATCCTGCCTCAGGGTCTCACCCTTAGGAGCTGTGAGAGACACACCAGGGCCCTGGGCACTGTTGCTGTCTGGGGAAGACACACAGCAGAGTTACAGGGTGGGGAAGCCGCCCTCACAGACTCCAGCCCACACTCTCCCAAGGGTCCCAGATGTCACCTTCCAACACCCAGACTTACAGGCAGCCTGAATGTTGCTCTGTTTGCTTCTGCCTGTGGGAAGAAAATGTTCTGTGAAAGGTCAGGGAGAAGGGTGGATCCCATGACCCTAAAGGAGCCTCATACTCCTAAAGCACAGGGAAGGTTCCAGAAGTATGACTGAACACTCGGGGGAGGATCAGGAAATACGGGGAAAGTACATGTGCTGGGACTGGACCAACCACCCTCAGCAGGCACCTTCCTCTCTGACCAGTGACAGTTGGAAATCAGTCCCCATTGCTAGAATCATCAGGTAATAAATGTGTCCCTCACTTTCCCACAGGCATCACTAAAGAGTCAGTGTTAGGAAATAAGCCCTAGATGGACAAGCACCCATGTGGGGACACGATGCCCATTAAGGAGACAGAGCACACTTCCACCTGGACTTGACCCCCAGGGGGACAGGGAACTCAGCCCCACCCCTTGCCCACCTGAGCACTTCCTCCTCCACATCACAGCTCCAGCAGCCACAGCTCCAAGGAGACCCAGGGCAGCAGCGAAGCCCATAATGGTGATGGTGGTCTGAGGAGGGGGTTCTGAGAGGGGAAGGTGAGAGACCAACCTCAGGCCTGAGTCCTGACCCTGCTCAGTGACACCCTGGGGAGAGTCTCCAGGTCTCTGAGGGGAGACACAGACTCAGGTGGAGGCTGAATGACTCAGAGAAGCCAGTCAGGCCTCCAGAGAAGGACTCGGCCCCAGAACCAGGGAGAGCCTCCTGGTGCACCAGGTGCTGCAGGGTGTGAGGGAACCGCTGTGGGGTTTTTCAGGGAGAGGCTGGGCCCCTTATTGTCCTTTAGAGAAAGCTGAGCCCACGGGTGAGTCACAGAATGAGGACATGTGGAGACTCTTCCCTCTCCCGAGCAGGAGCGGGATCTGACACTGCCCCCTTTTCCTCCTCTCCTTGTAGGAAGCCCCTCCAAGCCGACAGATCCCCTCCTCGGGAAGGCTCACCCCACAGCAGGCTTCCCCTCGGTGGAGCCGGCGCACGCTGGCGCCCTCCAGGTAGACCCTCCTGAGGTCCGCGTCAGGGACGTGCACCAACTTGCCCCAGGTGATCCGGAGTCTAGGAGAGCGGGTACCCATTTAGGGCCAAGTAGGCGGTGCGTCGTAGGCGAACCAAATGTTTCCTCTGAGGAACCTCCTATCGTCGTCTACGCCGCAGCCACTCGTTTTCTTGTGGGTTGGGACACCGACTCCGCCCCCAGGGCAGGTCGGTCCCCTCCCGCGGTGAAGGTGAATAAAACGTAACCTGAAACGAAACGGGGTCAAATCCCCGCGAGCTCCTATCCTGAAGGGCGCAGGGCGAGTCTCACAACCTCGGGGTGAATCTCGAACCACAGATTCGGGGCGACCCCGGCCCGTCCGTGGTGAAGTGCATCGAGCTCGAACCCGGGCGCCGGTGGCTCCCCGTGTTCGCTCTGGCTGTAGCGGGCGTGCAGCCTGTTCGATTTCGCTGGCACATTCTGTTCCTGGGCTTGATTTCCCGCGTCTGCTCGTCCCACTTCTCTGGATCCTCCCGCTTCTCTCACGGAGGCTCCATCCACGGTACCCGCGGCTCCAGCCTGGGCCTCGGGGCATCGCTGTGGAGCCGCGAGATCCGGGTATCGCCCACGTAGCCGACGACGCTGTACCGGTTCTTCAGAGGCAGGTCGGTCCGGACACGCCGGTGTTGAACTTCCTCACAATGCGAGGGTCTGGGAGCTGAGAGGGCGACCGGCCTGCGTCCGCGGTCCGGCGGATTGAACTGGATCGCGCCCAGAACAGCAAAGGGGGCGGAGATTGAGAGGGGCGGGGCCAGGGGCGGGGCCGAGGAGGGGGTTTGCTGTTGGGATTGGGCTGCGGTGGCTGGCGACGCGCCCTTCCGGGGTTCCGCGTCCCCGCCAGGTGCACGCGCTCCTGCCCCACGGAAGCCGTTCCCTGCCGACCCCCGCACTGAGCGGCCCAGGTCTCTGTCAGGACCAGGGCCCCCGAGAGCAGCAGGAGCAGCTGTCCGGGACCCTGTCCAACCGAAGGGTCGGGGGAGGAATAGGTCGCTTAATTCGCATCCGGGATGATGATGATTGGCTTTTCCCGAGTTCGGTCATCCAGTCACCAGGAGACAGGCTGTGCGTCACGAATATCCAGGCGGAGACCCGACGTAGGGTCTGATAAAGGAAAGTGAAACCTCAAGGAGAAGGGAAAGCCCGGAACCGAAGGGCACTGCCCCCAGCACTTAGGGTCCCGCCTCAAACTCAGGCCTCAGACAGTGGAGTCAGGCCTGGCGACCTGGGACTGGGCCCCGACCCCTCCTCCTCCTGCAGGGGGAGCTCTGTCCCGCTGTCTCCCTGAGTCCCGGCCCCCGGGCTGTTTGTTTGTTCAGCGACTCTCAAAACATTTTGGGTTCAGAATATCTAAAGAGTCTTACAAAATAGGGACGGCCACAAAAACAATTTGTTTGTGTGGGTACTGCTATCAATATTTACCATACAAGGAATAAGACAGTTGAAAAAGGTGTAACATGTATTGGGCGTAATTGACATATAACATGATATAGTAGTTAAAAATAATTAATATTAGTTATTTCAAGTACAGTTTTGTCTATTTCTCCACCCCCCCCCCCCTATTCCCTCCCTTTCCTCCTATTTGTTCCTCCGAAAAATTCTTAATTCATTTAGAATAATCATAATACCCTATGACATGTTAACAGAATAATGGTTTTTTTTTAATGAAAAATAACTATTCCCCAAACAAGGTAGTGAAAACAGTGGATCTGCTTACATTTTATATTTTCGGGAGTCTCAGTTCTTGTCTGTAAAATTAGAAGTCCGCTAGATTTTCATATTTGCTTCTGCATTTAATGTTATTTTTGGTTGCAGTATATGAAGAAATATACAGCATGACACAAATATGGAGTAGGAACTTTCTAAAAAGATTTTATTTATTTTTACAGGGAAACATCAATGTGTGGCTGCCTCTGGCAGCGCCCCTTACTGGGAACCTGGGACAAGGGCATGTGTCCTTGACTGGGAATCCAATGGTGACCCTTTGGTTCACTGGCTGGTGCTCAATCCACTGAGCAACACCAGCTAAGGCAGGAGGAGCATTTAAAAAATAAATTTTATTTGTTTTTTAGAGAGAGGGGAAGGGAAGGAGAAAAAGGGAGGGAAACTTAAATGTGTGGTTGTCTCTCGCATGTCCCCTACTGGGGACCTGACCTGCAACCCAGGCAAGTGCTCTGACTGGGAATCCAATGGTGATCCTTTGGTTCCACAGGCCCGCACTCAATCCACTGAGCCACACGAACTGGGGCAAAATGTTTTTAATTCTTTCACTTATGCGAATGTGTTAAAAGCGTGACTAAGGAAAGCACTAACGATATCCACATGCAATAAAATACCATAATATCCAAAATAATGTTCAAATTCCTTTATCATACAAAAAACCCAGGCTTAAATACAAATAAAAATTATATTAAAAATTAAAATGAAATTTTTTTCCTGAATGTTTGGGCCAAAAATGTCGGTGCATGTTATACATGGCAAAACACTGTAATCATCAGTTGATTCTCTGTATTTTTTGTTTTAATTCTCACCAGAGGACATTTTTTCCCTTGATTTTAGAGAGAGATGAAGTGGAAGTGAGTGAGAAAGACTGGTACCAGGGAGAAACATCGCTCAGTTGCACCCCAAGGTGCCCTGACCGGTGGGGCTCCCTACTCAAACTCAGGTGTGCGTCCTGACCAGGAACTGCACACATGGCCTGTTGATGTGCAGGACGACACTCCAACGGAGCTAGTGGGCTGGGATGATATTGTTTTCTTGTTTTTGATGGAAGGTGGTCAGTGTAGCTAAGTGGGATGGGTGTTCTCCCACAAACTGAAAAGGCTCCAGGTCAGTTCTTGGTGAGGGCACAGGCCTGGGTGTGGGGCCACCTCCCCGATTAGCCCCTATATTGATGTTTATTTCACAAATCCATGTTTTGCTCCCTCTCTTTCTCCTTCCCTTCCTTGCTCTCTAAAAGTAAATAAATACACTCTGAAAAAAAAAAGAAAGAAAATGCTAAGAACTACAGGATTTCACTCACACATGGGACATAAACCTGAAACTCAGGGACACAGACAGCAGGGTGGTGGTTCCCAGAGAGAAGGGGGTTGGGGGAGGAGGGGCCTCGTACCTGGTGAGGGAAGATGGTTTGACTTTGGGTGGTGGGCACACAGTGAAATGTACAGACCCTGTGTCCTAGAAATGTGCACCTGAAACCTACAGGAACCTCTTAACCAGTGCACCCCAATACATTGAATAAGAACACCCCCCAATAATTTAATAAAAACATTGCAATAATTTATAAGAAAACAAGAATATATATAACATGTAGAAAAAGAAAAAAAACAATAAAATACCCCAAACAGGGGCTGAGGGCCAGACCCAGGCCTGAGCCCAGGCTGACGCGGCCTCATGAAGCCCTCACTGAGCACAGTCCTGGAGCCACCACAAGGCCCAGGTGATGCTCGAGTCCCTGGGACCCCAGGTCCTGCTGGGACAAGGTTCTCCTGAAGTGGCAAGGACAAAATAGCAACAAAGATGCCCCAGACTAGGAATGACCAGGATGGGGATGCCTCACCCTGGCTCTGCTAGGACATGACAGTCCCCTGGGGAGAGGACACAGGTCCCTGTGGGGAGGGTGGCCTGGGCACCAGCTCCTCACTGTGCTGATAAGAATGCAGACAAGTTCCGATGCCAGTTGCAGGAACTGCAGTCAGGGATCCTTAAAGTCCCAAGGGGAGGCTTCTGTGACTTTTAGCACCAAGTCCCATAGAAAGCAGCTCTGTCACCCTGGGAAGAAAGTTGTCATGAACAAACTCTGGCCAGTCTCAGAAGTATCACATTCCCCCACATCACACCACAGGCTCAGATTGTCCCACTCTGACAATCCCCAAAACCTATTTGTGTCCCTCGGTCCCCATGTCTCCCACTTCCTGACCTCAGGGTCTCACCCTTAGGAGCTGTGAGAGACACACCTGAGTCCTGGGCACTGTCCCTGTCTGGGGAAGACACATAGCAGAGTTACGGGGTGGGGGAGCCCCCCTCACAGACTCCAGCCCACACTCTCCCAAGGGTCCCAGATGTCACCTCCCCAACACCCAGACTTACAAGCAGCCTGAGTGCATCTCTCCCTGCCTCTGCCTGTGGGAAGAAAATGTTCTGTGAGAAGTCAGGGGAAAGGCTGGGTCCCGTGACCCTAAAGGAGCCCCACACACCTGGAGCACAAGGAAATTTCCAGAACTGTGACTGAACATCGAGGTAGGATCAGGAAACTTAGGGAAAGTAACATGTGTGGGGACTTGGCCAACCACCCACCTGGACGTCTGTCCATAGCACAGATCCTACACTCTGACCTCTGGCAACTAGGAATCAGTCTCTATTGCTAGAACCCTCAAATGATAGGTCCTTCACTTTCCCATGAACCTCACTAAAGAGTCAGTGTTAGGAAACAGGCCCCAGATGGACAAGCACCTGTGTGGGGACACCATGACCATTATCTGGGCAGAGCACACTTCCACCTGGGCTTGACCCCCAGGGGGACAGGGAACTCAGCCCCACCCCTTGCCCACCTGAGCACTTCCTCCTCCACATCACAGCTCCAGCAGCCACAGCTCCAAGGAGAACCAGGGCACCAGCAATGACCACTGTTGTGATGGTGGTCTGAGGAGGGGGTTCTGCGAGGGGAAGGTAAGAGACCAACCTCAGGCCTGAGTCCTGACCCTGCTCAGGGACACCCTGGGGAGAGAGAGGCTCTGTGCCCACGCCCCCTCCTCACCCCATCTCAGGGTCAGGGGCTCAGGCAGCCCCTGGTGCTGCACATGGCACGTGTATCTCTGCTCCTCTCCAGGGGGCACGGCCACAGCCGCCCACTTCTGGAAGGTCCCGTCCCCTGCAGGCCTGGTCTCCACAGCCTCCATGTCCTGGGTCAGGTCCTGCCCTTCACGCTGCCAGGTCAGGGTGATGTTCGAAGGGTAGAAGCCCAGGGCCCAGCACCTCAGGGTGACCTCATGGTCAGAGATGGGGTGGTGGGTCACGTGTGTCTTTGGAGGGTCTGAGGGGAGGGTGAGAAAATTCAGGAATTCTGCATGGTCATGGGACACTCCAGCATGGCACCACCCAGACAGCAGCCTGGACAGGGCCTTATTTCCTGGAAAGTTCCAGAATCAGGGAGAGAACCTAGAGTTGGAGTGTCCAGGTGTCTAAGTTGAGAATGAGACTCAGGTGGAGGCAGAATGAGTCACAAAAGCTGGAGTCCAGCTTCCAGAGAGTCTCAGCCCCAGAACCAGGGGGAGTTCCTGGTGTACCAGGTGCTGCAGGGTGTAAAACTCATTTTCGTGAGGGTCACATCAGCCTCTCAGTTGCCTTCAAAGGGCCAAATGTAATTTCAGCCCCTTAACAGTTAAGGAGTAGTTACATTTATACGATTCTAAAATAAGGAAACCTGGGGGACTCTTCCCTCTTGAGACCAGGAGGAGGATTCTGAGACTGTTCTATTTTCCTCCTCTCCTTGTAGGAAAATTTCCCTGCTGACAGATCCCCTCCTCGGGGAGGCCGTGCCCCGAACCTGCTCGGAGCAGCGTGTCCTTCCCCTTCTCCAGGAGGCGGTGGAGGCGGCCCACGCAGATGTCCTGCAGGAAGAATCTCCTGACGTCCGCATCAGGGAGCAGCACCAACTCGCGCCAGGTGATCTGGGGCGCTGTGGCCCTGGTGGTCCAAGAGCGCAGGTCCTCGTCCAGGGAGAGGAATTCGGCGCCGTCGTAGGCGAACTGACTGAACCCGTGGAGGAAGTGCCCGTCCAACCCGACGAGGCAGCCGGTCATTTCCTGGAGGGTGTGAGACCCTGACCCCGCCCAAGGTCAGCACCACCCACTTGGCCCCGCCCGGCCCCACCTCGCAGCAGCATCAGGGGAATGCTAGGACCCTGCGACTCTGGGCGACTCCGGCTCCTCCGTGGGGATGGGTTCATCCCCGAGCCCCGGGCACGCGTGGCTCACCGTCCTCGCTCTGGTTGTAGTAGACGTGCAGCTTGTTCAGGGTCACTCTGCTCCTCTGTTCGTTGTGCCTTATTTCCTGCATCTGTTCCTCCCAAAACCCTGCGCCCTCCTGCTCCATCCAGGCCGCCCTCGGCTCCAGCCTGGCACTGGCGGCGTCACTGTGGAACCGCAGGATCTCCGTGTCGTCCACGTAGATGACGACGGTGTAGCGGTTCTTCTTGCCAAGGGGTACGTACATGGCGGTGCTGCAATATCCCAGGGTGTGGGGGCCTGGGGGGGGGGACGCAGGTCCTGGGTTCGCTGTGGGGCGGGTGGGAGCTGGGCGCCTGGGACACTGAAAGGTGGCGGGTGCTGGAGAGGACTTAGCCGGGAAATGGGGGGCGTGGCTAAAGCAGGAGTGGGGGAGTTCTGGGGTGTGGGCGGGCGGTGCTGCTGGAGCACAGTCCCCGGGTCTGCGCCTCCGCGGGCCCCCTGGCTCCTGCTCTGCAGAGGCCTTTCCCTCCGTACCCCGCACTCACCCGTCCAGTTCTGGGTCAGGGTCAGGGTCCCGGACAGCAGGAGGAGCAGGGCTCGGGGACACATGACCGAGATCAACCAAACCTTCTGGCGGAGGAGTCCTGCTCACCGGCTGCACGGTGAGGCCCATGGGCTTGTCTGTGTCCGCACATCCAATGGGAGTGAGGACTCCAGCACGTCAGCAAGGGTCCTGGCGTGGCTCTGTCCGGAACATTTATAATATAACGGTTAAACTTAACGGTTAGTGAACGTTTAGTGAACAAGGAGAACTCCTGCTCCCTGTGAGTTTGCGCCTGTAGCCGGGTTTCCAAAACAGAACAGAGACGTTAAGGGCGTTCCTTTAACTATTTTTCCCCCCTTATTCTGTTGACTCTTTACTGTTTCCTCATCCCAGTCAACACGTCTCTGTGCGTCCATTTGGCTTGTAGGAAGTAAGTCTCGTGCTCTCTGCACCCCGATATCACTTTAATTCAGTGTGACCACCTTAATCCTGCAACTGTTACCCCCTTTACACCATGAGGACAGTTGCGTGGTGCTGACTGACCACCTACTGGTTCCTAGGAGTGATTTACAGGAAACTCCTATGATACCGCTGCTTTAATTTGGATACAGAGGGATCTTATCTGAGAGATGACCAGAGACATCACTGAGGGGGACATGCAGTAACTTCCGTGGTGGACATGACTGAGAATGCTCATTGACTGGAAGTGAAATCTGCCCAGCACGCTGAACTGACTGCTCTAACTCGGGCTTGTCACCTGGACAAAGATCCGGTCGCCAATGTTCACACTGAGAGCCGGGACTGTGGGATCATGGGGAAGTGGGGGACTGTGGGATGATGGGGAGTCCTCACTTCCTCAGGGCAGTGCACAAAGACATGCAAAAGTGATTGCAGGATTATTAGATGCTACACAGGCCCCCAAACATTGGGCCATCATCATTCCAGGGCATTCTAAAGCTGCCACCATGGAAGGGAAAGGAAGTTCATTTTGCTTGCACTGCAGCTAGGGAGGTGGCATTGAACTGACACATTATCCAGACCCAGAAATGTACACCGAATTCTATTAAATCAATAAAAAGTGATCTTTTACAGTTTCAGTGGAGAGCTAAGGAAAAAGAAAAGGGAATATGCAACACAAAGGGGGAAACATTGGCCCAGACAGAGAGATGTGGCTTGGACCCAATCAGAACCCATCTCACCTGAAGGGGCCCAACTCCCTGCACTTGAACCTGTACAGGAGCCACCACACTGGGGCCCTGGAAAGGTGATTTCATGGACTGGACACTGTCACTGGAGACCTTCTCCTGCTGTGGCTCATGAGGAGTACAGCAGATGTCCTGTCTGTCCAGAGTGCAGCCCAGGGAACCACTCTGTGGATCCCAAGTGCATTTTCTGCTCCCTGTGGGTCCACGTGAGGTTTGGCTATTCATCCAAATGTCACCGTGTCAGGGACACAAATGTATATGAGTGATTACTTGTGTGTTTCCTCACTGGGTTGAGGTGTTGCCTTGCAGGAGAGTGACAGCCTTAACGTCTGTCAGTTCTCCTTAGAAAGAATAACTCCCCACTGGGGAATCCCTCTGAGTTACACAGTGACTGAGGACTCATTTCACTGGGCAGGTCACAAAATCTGTCTGGAACCTTTGGCCCCTTCTGCAGCATTTTCATGTGCCCCTCACTCCCCCCCTGGACTGGGGGATGCACCAATGGGACATCAAAATTCAACTGGACAGAACTTCAGAAGCCTTCACTGTGCCCTGGACAGAAGCTCTCTCTAGAGTGCAACTCAGCCTGAGGGCCACGCCCTTTGGTAAACGTGAACCTTCTCCTTTGGGACTGGTCTCTGGTCTCTCTGTGCATCTGGAGAAGGGGCACATGGACCAATTTTGCTGAAAGGGGACTTTCTACATCAGTGTCAGGGGCTTATTAACCACTCCTGGGAGTCATAGGTTTCAAAGATGATGGCTTACAACCAGGACACTCGGTCTGTTGGAAGAGACATCAAATCAAGGACTCTCTCCAGCCTCATTGGAGGGGCATTACCAGGTGCTACTAACTAACCCACGTGCCGCTGAGCTCAGAGGAGTTAACTCCTGGGTTCCCACGACGCATTTAGAGAAGACGCCTGACAGTGCACGGAGATCTGCCCCTTCCCTGACACTGGCCTCCATGCACAGCAGAGATCAAGGACTTTTCAAGGACAAGAAGCCACCAACCAGGCAGGCAGACAGCTGTCCCAACACAGCAACGGGGCCTACAGGCTCACAAATTGATGCTGCTGTTGACTGAATGTACATAAGATGGATTTGTATTGTTATCATCCTCCTCGTGGCTTCCTGATGGAAACAGTACCCGTCCACCCAGACCCCCTTCCTTCTTAGATGTGGAAAACGTATCTTTGGTACCTGTCAACTTTCCCACCTACTGGACAATCATATTCTGTTTTTTAAGTAGTTTTACTTCTTTATTTTTAGAGAGAGGGGAAGGGAAGGAGAAAGAGTGGGAGGGAACATGAATGTGTGGCTGCCTCTCATGTGTCCCCTACTGAGGACCTGGCCTGCAACCCAGGCATGTGCCCTGACTGGGAATCAAACTGGTGACCCTTTGCTTCACAGGCCTGTGCTCAATCCACTGAGCTACACCAGCCAGGGCTGGACAGTGATATTCTAATGATCAGTTAGGATAATGAAGTTAATGCTTTGTTGCCCACACATTGGGCCTCTCCTACTATCAGTATAAGGTTTGGTACATTTTTTTCCTCAATCAGTCTGTCCTAAGAACCCATTCGGGGGAAATTCCTCCAAGAACACAACCCTGATAATTCACCTGCTGGAATCACATTGGACCCACCTACTTGAGTGTTGTGTAACTACAGCAATGGCTGATGAAGAGCCAAGAAAAATACCTGGTTGTGGTGGAAAGGCTTGCAGCCACCTGCCCTGTTTGTCACAGTGTGTGTGGCCCTAGGACTCACCAGGCATGTGCCTGTGGCTGGATGTCTGTGAAAAAAGAAAAAAATCAATGGCTCCTTATTTCAAAAATTATCGTTATGACTTGGTGGGCAGCTGTATCTGTAAATAGCCCTGTAACCTGTATTCTGTCCCCTGTCTCCTGTCTCCTGGACACTTGTGGGAAGCCCTGTGGGACACTGAAACCCTAGTTCATTTGGGGGTGACTTCCGTCCACTTAACTGTGGATGGGAAAGTCCACATGTCTGGGTCCATTCAGTGCACCCCAGCTGCTCCCTGGCCCTGGCTGCCCAATGGCGACAACATCCCTGGTGGATCCACCCCCACCCGCCCTCTAAAGGAAATAGAAGGGGGGACTTGGAGGGTTAGGGGCTGGCCTTGGCGTTCTGGGAGAAGCTGAACTTGCAGTCAGTGAAGAAGGTCATTCATTAGAAAAGACCCTTTACCTAAAGTGGGTCCTGCAGAGGGACTGACTGCTGTTCCAGAAGCAGGAACAGGGTGGGAAGCAGCACAGAAGGATGATGAGGCCTGAGCTCCGTGGCCAAACAGACTTGACAGACTGTGGAAACCCAGGCCCAGGCCCAGCAGTGGGACCTGCCTGCACCCGAACTCCACAGGCCTGTTGTCCCTGCTGATGGAGATGAGGTCGGAAGTAGCCACGAAACCGTGGCCCCTGGGGTGGGAGCAGGAGCCCAGGCCAGACAGTCATGGGACTCATATGGTCCCCCTGGATTTTGGAGAAGTGGGGTGGGCAAGGCAAGCTACAACATAGTGTGTTAAAAGCCCAGGCACGTTGGTGAGGTCCTAAGCTCAGATTCTGAGTATTCAACAGCTGCTGTAGGGACCATCCTCACCAACATGCGATACTTCCTATGGGAAGTAAGGGGCCCAATTTATTAAATTAAACAATGGGGGCCCATCTCCCTGTCTAATCATAAAAGTTGAGAAGGTGACGGTCATGCCCCCAATTTATACGAAGTACAGTCTGGGCGTGTTGTTTCTTCTGCAACAAATAACAGTGTCTGGTGTATGGAAAAGGGATGTTTGTGTTGGGAGGGGCAGAGAATTCTGCTATACTAAGTGATCTTTATTGTGATAACACCATCTTTATGTGAAATAGTACTGGAAAGTTGTGTAACACTAAAATTGTAGGCGAAATAACTTTGCCCGAGGTTAATAAAACCTATGACATTGTCGATACCGGAAGTCCAACCTATTGGGAAAGTGAACCTGATCCTTCCCATGAGGTCATTTCTATGGCCACGTAGTGGCCAGAAGGAAAATTAGAGCTTCTGAATCTCGAAATAGTAGCACTTGTGGGGGCGACTTCTTTCTTGAGGTCCCTCCGGTGCAACGGACACGCGTGAATGAGTAAATATGGCCGAGACAAGATGAGATCTGTTTGGGGGATGGAGGAGTGGGCTGTGGCCAGTTTCTCTGGGGAGACAAAGGCCAGCAGCGGCCAGTTTCTTGGAGGAGAAAAAGGCCCCAGCGCCCTCTTCCATAGCCTTTTATTGCGTTGTAATACGGGAATACAGGGTGTCAAGGATCAAACAGTAGATAACATTACAAAGAGATCTGAGGGCTAACTATGAGTCAGAGTTGCAGAAACTTTGGGAGAAAAACTCATTTCCTCTTGGTCCCTTATCATATGAGTGAAAAGCACTTTTAGCAGATTTCACAGGTTAATCAGTAAGTCTTTGTGGTGCCAGATTTTTCCCCAGGGCACGCTCTGGCCAGGCAAGGAGCTGCACCTCTCCCCAACAGGTATTCAGGGTTAAGGGGATTAGAGCCAGGAAGTGCTTCTCCCAGAGGACATGGGGACTCGGGCTTTGACAAAGCCGGGGGGTGAGAGCCCATTGCTCTTTGTTGCAGTCCCCTGAGTCCTTCCATGAAGGCCTCCCAGGTGATCGAGTCTGGCTTGGGTTTCCCCCTGCTGTGAGGGGTCTTACCCGTCATTGACTTCTGACCAAGCTGTGGGGGCAGGGAGAGGAAACTGAGGCAGGGTTTGCTACCAGAGACAGGCTTTGTCTCCTGTGGCTGGAATTCCAGAGGTCGTCACTCACCCTTAGCCACAGGGGTAGAGATACAATTCCTAAAATCAGGCAGAGTGGTCTACAACAAGCACTCCTGCTACTATGGTTGTCCAGACAACCATAACATACAAGGTAGGAAGGACAGTGAGCCAGGGAGGGAAGACATTATTAGGCTAATAAAACTGTTGATGATACATGCACAGGGTTTTGGTGGCTGGGACACCTGTTCCCCTCAGATGCTTTCTTGTCTATTATTAGACGTTTTCTGTTGCTAATCAGTGTTGCGGGTTTAGTAGAGTTACTCCTGTCCCCAATACGTAAATGTTATACTAAGAGGCAGAAAAACAGAACTTAGGACCAGCTGCAAAAAGACTCAGGTCATGGCAGCTCGAAAACTGGAAATGATCCAGAACATTCACAAACAAGGGCCCGAAGGCTCTGGCTGCCTCCTATTCTCCGCCTTCTCTGAATAATACTAGTTGGAGCTTCAGTGCTTTCTGGGGTTGTGGTCTGGCCCATTCCCAGGGGTCCGCCCTGTTCAGCAAGACAGATGCCGACTCTGACACGGCGGGGGAGTGAGCCTTCCTCCCACCATGGGGCCACCTACCCACCCAAAGGGCTGGTTCGCAATGCACGCTTTGACTGGTTTATGATGAAAAGGGGGGCTTGTGGAAGGAAAGGGGCCACGTAGTAACCTGAGGAGCTCAGGGGAGGCCCGTGTGGCAGGCAGCCTTAGGCACTGGGAGACCTGAGGCAACCACACTGGTCATCCCGTGTGACCCGGGGCTGATCGCCCTGTGGGTTCTGGTCCCCCAGGTCCCCCTGCTCAAGGCCTCAGGTCTGTACTGTGGCTTTTCCTGAAATGAAATTGTTACATCCAGTCCTTGCGAGCAAGAAGGGTCGGAGACTGTCGGGTAGTCAAAGATGGTTTATTGGCCAAAGTTTCAAAGTTTTACCTGCGCAGGTGCGAACTCTCGGCGTGTCTCCGGAAACACGGGTGCCAAATGGCTGCAGATGAGAGTCGCGCCTAACGCTTACAGGCTAGGGTTCTTATAGGAGCGGAGCGAGCAAGCAGTTTTGCAGAAGCGAGAGGTGGCGGTTAGCAATTGGCTCAGGGCTATGCCAGGGCTCGTGGTCTTACTAAGGACTGGCCCGCAGAGCTCGCGATCAGCTCGTGCTCTGGTTGGTGATTGGTTCTGGGGCTCGTGGTCAAGTCATGCCCTGGGGTAAAATTTTCAAATCTTCTGCTGCCCAGCTAGATGGGGTTTCCCGCCTAAGTCTAAAGCAAGCTTTTATTATGCACTCTTCCTCACTTTCTCACCCTTCAACATTCCCCCATCCACTTAGGCAGAGAGTCAAACCCTTGACTCACCTTTGTCAGACGGGAGTATGATATAGGGCTGAGAGAGCACCATTAATTTGACTACTTCTACTCTTTCTTTGATGAAGGCTAGTAATTTGTTCAGTATTATAGGTCCTATAGTTAGTGCTAATATAAGAATTAACGCAGGACCTTCTATGGCAGATATTAATGTGGTTAGCCATGGTGAAGCCTTGAACAGGGATGCATACCAGCTAGGGTCCTTTTCTTGCTCCCTATCCTCTAATCTCTTAGTGAGAATCTTAATATTCTCCCGTCTAATTCCAGAATGATTGGCATAAAAGCAACACTCCTCCCCTTTTAAGGTTTGTGCCTTTTCGGGGTTGCTGGAAGTCATTCCAACCCCATCGCACAGCCTAGGTCCAAACCATTGTGAGAGATCGGCTTGCAATGTTATACGGCCGTCTTTCCCTTCATTCCTTTGGGCAAAAACCTCTCCATCTGAGTCTCTTACTATTACCCATCGGTGAGCGCTTCCGTCTACAAGCCTAACCCAGAGGGCAAAACACATCCCTAGGAGTGAGAGAAGGATAGTCTCAGGGGATCTTTTGGATGTTGTCGAACTCGCCATCTTTGAGATCCCTCTTCTGGTGCTTGAGGCGCCTTGGTGTGGGACAGGTGGATCCAATATGGCTTCTCAGCCACTCGAACTGCAGTGGGAGTGCTTAGCGGTACCTGGAAGGGCCCAGTCCATCGAGGCTCCAAACTCCCCTTTCTGTGGTTGAGGATCCACACCCACTGTCCGGGCTCTAACGGCTCAAGCGCTGCGCCTCCTCCTTCTTGGTGCCGGGTCTGTTGAAGGGCGCGCACCTCACTCCGGATCTTCTGTAGCGCCTGCAAGGGCCTAAGGAAGTTGTGATTAGAGACTTCTATTTCCTTTTTGGTTAGGCGGGGAACTAGAGGTATAGGTTGACCAAATAGTATCTCAAAAGGGGCCCAAGTCTTAATATATGGGGTGCACCTCACACGGAAAAGGGCGAAAGGGAGTAGCTCTACCCAATTTTCGCCGGTCTCCTCCTTTAGCTTTATTAGAGTTTCTTTGAGGGTTCTGTTCATCCTTTCTACCTGCCCCGAACTCTGGGGTCTATAAATACAATGAAGTTTCCAATTAATCCCTAGCCTAGCTGCTAACTCTTGTGAAACCTTAGAAACAAATGCAGGTCCATTATCAGACCCTATGGCTAGGGGTATCCCATATCTAGGTATAATCTCTCTCATCAAAATCTTGCGAACTATGGATGCTGTCTCTCCCCTCGTGGGGGAAAGCCTCGACCCACCCTGAGTAGGTGTCAACTAGGACCAGTAAGTACTTATAGCCCGACTTCCCTCTAGTTACTTCAGTAGAGTCTACTTCCCAGAGCTCTCCGGGGGCTGTCCCCCGATATCTCACGAAGCAGGGCAGCTTCTTGTTTCGCGCATTTACCTGGGCGCATGCCCTACACCGTGAGGTGATCGAGTGAACTACCTCTCTGAGGTGCGGCCCCAGGTAGTACTTTCTGATTAGCTGCTCCAACTTGTCCTGACCTAAGTGGGTACTGATATGGATGTCTTGCACTATTTGCCTCATTACTCCTTGGGGTAAGTATATCCTAGCATCTGGGAGCACTATCCATCCCTGCTTACCCTTTCTTCCACCTAATTTAGTTCCCTCTTGCTCTTCTTCGGTAGAGTACTTAGGATCTGGAGGCAACTCTGGCTGGAGTTCTAGGGAGAGCAGACTGTCACCATGACCTGCTGCAGCCTTCTTGGCGGCAATGTCAGCTAAGTTATTTCCTCTTATGACTGGGGAATCCCCCTTCTGGTGGCCCTTGCAGTGTATAATAGCAACTTTCTTGGGTAGCCATATGGCTTCCAAGAGGGTGAGGATTTCCTCACGGTTTTTAATGTCCTTTCCTCCTGCGGTTAGGAGGCCTCTTTCCTTGTAGATAGCTCCATGGACATGGGCGGTGGCAAATGCATAGCGGCTATCAGTATAGATGTTGGCAACTTTCCCTTCAGCCAGCCGTAGGGCTTGGATCAGCCCTATCAACTCTGCTCTCTGTGCAGACGTTCCTTTGGGCGGTGCCTTCTGCCACAGCACCCTATCTTCCGTGGTCACTGCTGCTCCCGCATACTGCTGTCCATCTTTGATAAAACTGCTCCCATCAGTGAATAAGGTCAGGTCTGCCTTCTCGTGGGCCTGGTCCCGCAAGTCTGGGCGGGCCCCGGTCACTGTATCAAGGACCTGGGTGCAGTTATGGACAATTTCAGCATCTGGTATCGGCAGCAGGGTGGCTGGGTTCAAGGCAGTGGTCTTGAGGAACCGCACTGCTGGAGGGTTTAACAGTTGTGCCTGATATTGTGGCAGCCGCGCATTAGATAACCACCTGTCTGGGGGCGACCGTAGGACTTGTTCTATATAATGTTCACCAGTGACCTGTATATCCTGCCCCAGAGTTAGCTTGCTTGCTTCTTTAACTAGTAGTGACGTGGCTGCAATGGCCCTCAGGCAGGCCGGCCACCCAGAAGCAACTGGGTCAAGCTTTTTGGATAAATAGGCTATGGGCCTCTTCCACGGCCCTAGCGTTTGGCTCAAAACCCCTAGGGCCACTCCTTCCTTTTCTGCCACAAACAATTGGAAAGGCTTGGGCTGGGGTAGCTACCAAGGCCTCTTTTAAGGTCTGGAAGGCTTGTCTCTCTTTTTCAATCCAAGTGAATGAGTCCTCTTTACCCCTGGTTAGCTTGTGCAAGGGCCTCGCTATTTCTGCAAAGCCCAGTATCCACAGTCTGCAATATCCTACAGCCCCTAGGAATTCACACACTTGCCTTTTGGTGGTCGGTTCTGGAATTTGCAGAACCGCCTGAATCCGCTGGCTGGATAGGGTCCTTTGTCCCCCCTGCAAGTTATACCCCAGGTAACTTACAGTTTGAGTCACGATTTGAGCTTTCTTGGCTGAGACTCGGTATCCCATCCTTTCAAGGTCTCGCAGCAGGTCTAGGGTGGCTGTTTCACATTCTTCTCGCTCTTGGGCTGCTATTAAGATGTCATCTACATACTGGAGGAGAACTATGGTGGGGTGAGTTTCCCGGAACTCCTGGAGGTCTTTGCCGAGGGCCTCGTTAAAAATTGTAGGTGAGTTTTTATACCCCTGGGGCAGTCTAGTCCATGTGAATTGCCCCACTAGTCCATTTTCAGGGTCATTCCATTCAAAGGCAAAAATCTCCTGGCTCTGAGGAGCCAGGGGTATACAAAAGAAGGCATCCTTCAAGTCCAAAACAGAGTAATAGGTATGAGTTGGGGGCAATGAGCTCAACAGCGTGTAAGGGTTGGGGACAGTATGGTGTATTGTCTCGACTCGGGCATTTACCTCCCGCAAGTCCTGCACCGGTCGGTAATCCTGGGTCCCGGGCTTCTGCACAGGCAATAAAGGGGTATTCCATGCAGACTGACACTCTCTCAGAACGCCTGCCTCCAGCAGGCGCCGCAAGTGTCTCGCAATCCCCTGCCTAGCCCGTGCTGGTACAGGGTACTGTCTTATTCTGACTGGGCTCGCTGTACTGGATAGCTGGACCAGCACCAGTGGCTGGTGAACGGCCAGCCCAGGCGGGTTAGTCTCTGCCCACACCGCTGGTACCTTCGACTGCAGCGCTGCAGAGACTCTGTCGTCCCCCGACCTCTCTTCTTGGAGTGTCGCCAGCAAGTACTCCTCAGAGAGGGAACTGTTACCTCCACACCAGCTCCTGCCGCGGTGTCCTCCTGTTGCTTGAAGGTTATAGTGGCTTGGAGCTTCTGCAACAGGTCCCTCCCCAGCAGCGGGTATGGACAGTCTGGGATAACTAGGAAGGAATGAGTGATCGTGTCCGACCCAAGTCCGTGATTCTAGCAGTTGTCCATGGGTAAGCTTCTGCCTTACCTGTTGCCCCCACAGTCTTGGCGGTTGCCCTCTGTATTTGCCCTCGGGGCTGCTTTAGGATGGAATAAGTGGCTCCCATGTTGACCAGGAAGTCTATTTGCTTGCCCTCCACGGTTAAAGTGACCATGGGCTCCTGGGAGCCAACGGGTGTGGAGCCCTGGCCCCGTCAATCCAAAGTCTGGAGGAGGACCTCCGGGCCATGCTTCGGGCCCTTACTTGCGCCTCCTATCTTTGGGCTATCCCGTTTCCAATGTCCTTTCTCCTTACAGTAGGCACACTGGTCTTTGTCTAAACGCTGCCTCGGGCCCCTTTGTTGCTTTTTGCTTCCTTCTCCTTTCGGGGGTACCTTCTGTGCCTCGAGCAGGATTTTGGCTACTTCTTTTGCTCTCCCTACTTCCGGGTCATCTCTATTGATATATACTTTCTGTGCTATTTCTAGGAGCTTGCTTATATTTTCTCCCTCGAACCCTTCGAGCTTCTGTAGCTTCTTTCTGATGTCTGAGGCTGCCTGTGTCACAAAGGCTATATTGACTAATCTCCTATTTTCCGGTGCCTCTGGATCTAGTATACACCCTGTGTGCCTCCATCAAGCGCTCTAAGAAAGCCCCAGGCGACTCATCTCGTCCTTGCACAACTTCACTAAAATTAGTGGGCTTCCTAGCTGCTGCCTTGAGACCCCGCGACAGAGGCCGGCGATATTGGAGAAGCGCTTCCCTTCCCCCCGCTCGAATTTGGGTCCCAATTAGGGGGTTGGGAGGGCAGGATATCCTCCAGCTCTCCTCTCCCTCCCGCAGTTACCCCCCTCTTCCCCCATGATAGCTTTTGCTGCTTCCCTCATGATCCTCTCTCTCTCCTCTGAGGTAAATAGGGTTTGCAGAACTTGCTGGCAGTCATCCCAAGTGGGCTGGTGTGTCCTAAAAATTGTCTCCAAAAGGGAAATCAACCCCTGAGGCTTTTCCGAGAAGGGGGGGTTCTGGTGTTTCCAACTGTATAAATCACTGGTGGAGAAGGGCACATAAATCAAGCGCAGGGGAGCCCGCGGCGCATCCGGCGCGGTGGGGGCCTCGGTAAGATGGTCGCCCCTGTCTGAGGAGGTAAAAGGGCGGCCACGGCATCCGCCCCGCCCCGAAGGCCCGTCCCTCTACCGTACTGAGTGCCGCCTCGAGTATGGGGCGGACTCTGAATCCTTTTACCCTCCTCGGAAGAGTCTGGCAGTGGCTGGGTCCAAGGGATCCTCAGGCTGACCGGGCAGTACGGGGTGTAACCTGGGTCTGGCGGGGGCAGCAGCACGTGACCTTCCCCCATCAGGTTTCTCTCTCGCCCCTTTACTCTCTCTCTGCCCCGCAGTTATACAAATTGCCCTCTTCCCCCTCTTATTGGCTTGCATGCATTTCCGAATGTACCCGGGACGTTCAGTAGCTATATCTACCCAAACGTCAATATAGACAAACTGATCAGGATGGGGCACCCGATACACCGTGGCTCGGACAGCGAACGAGAGGGGAAGATCGAAAGTCCCTTCGGTGGGCCACCCCACGTCAAAGGTCGGCCACTCAATCTGGCTGAGGGTCCGCAGGAACTCCGGGTTGGGCGGAGGCCCACCGTACCCACTAGCCCGCCTCTGAAAATCAGAAAAGTTGTTCAATAGACAATCGAGGGGCGATCTAGGCACTGATCCGTTCTGGCCCATCCTGAAGTGCTGGACAACCTTAGGAATTTCAGAAACAAGAAAAGAAATAACCAGAGCTAACACAAAACACGTACCCAAACACCACAATTTCCTATCACACACTCTCCTCTCATACACAGGCGAACCGCGGTGCTCAGGCATACGTTTTCTCGCAGTGCAGCGCAGCGCGAAACGAAACTAAACCCAAAGCGACCTAGTCGCAACTCCCGAGGGCGTCCCCTCTTCTGGGAGCCCCTGGGTGGACGGCCGGCGACGTCTCACCTACCACCTCAGGGTCAAACAGTCTAGACTTACAAAACCAAAAGAGGATCCTCCATACTTACGTGTGCTCGAGCAGCCCGTCCAGGCCTCGGCCCAAAGATATCTCGCTGGGGCCTCCAAAATGTTACATCCAGTCCTTGCGAGCAAGAAGGGTCGGAGACTGTCGGGTAGTCAAAGATGGTTTATTGGCCAAAGTTTTAAGTTTTACCTGCGCAGGTGCGAACTCTGCAGGTGCGAACTCTCGGCGTGTCTCCGGAGACACGGGTACCAAATGGCTGCAGATGAGAGTCGCGCCTAATGCTTACAGGCTAGGGTTTTTATTTTTTTATTTTTATTTAAAGATTTTTATTTATCTTTAGAGGGGAAGGGAAGGAGAGAGGGAGAGAAACATCAATGTATGGTTGCCTTTCGTGCATCCCCTGCTGGGAGCTGGCCTGCAGGGAACCGGCCTGCAACCCAGGTATGTGCCCTGACTGGGAATCGAACCGCAATTGTCTGGTTCGCAGGCCCATGCTCAATCCACTGAGCTACGCCAGCCAGGGCCAGGCTAGGGTTTTTATAGGAGCAGAGCAAGCAAGCAGTTTTGCAGAAGCGAGAGGTGGCGGTTAGCAATTGGCTCAGGGCTATACCAAGGCTCGTGGTCTTACTAAGGATTGGCCCGCAGAGCTCGTGATCAGCTCCTGCTCTGGTTGGTGATTGGTTCTCGGGCTCGTGGTCAAGTCATGCTCTGGGGTAAAATTTTCAAATCTTCTGCTGCCCAGCTAGATGGGGTTTCCCGCCTAAGCCTAAAGCAAGCTTTTATTATGCACTCTTCCTCACTTTCTCACCCTTCAACAAAATGAGCCCCCCAATAACCCACATATATAAATTCTTTTATATGTTTAAATTAGGAAATTTTGGTTCTGTTATTTGCTCCAGAAATCAATCAGGGGAATCATTACAGAGAGCAAGCATTTGGAGATTTTCACGATGTGGAACTGAGAGCCCCTTTCTCAATCTTTCGCTTGACTTTCCCGCGTGGTAGAGAAAATGCTGTACCTCTCATATCGTATGACACACGAACGACCTCGCCTTCCCCAGAAAAAGAAAACATTTAAATGTGCATTTAAGTCATTTCCCCAACCTGGGCCCGATCTCACCACTGAATTGTGTGAACTCAAATCCGGCTGAGACCAGGATGGCTTGTGGGCTGGTTACAAAATACATAAATTTCTGCCCATTGCTGCTGTCAAAATGTTGGGTATGAAGTCCAAATTATTTTTCAACTCACGATATTTTTCATCTTTTTCTTTCATTTGTTTGTTCCACCAGCCTTTGTCCCCCCCCAACCACCCATACAACCCCACCCCAATTACCACACCGTTGTCTGTGTCCATGAGATTTTTTATTTTTTAACTACGGTTGACATACAATGTTGTGTTACTTTCAGCCATGGAACTCCGTGATTATACATTTATATAACTTATTAAGCAATCTCCCTGAAAAGTCTAGTACCCATCGGATACCATATGAAGTCACAATATCACTTCCTACTTTCCCCTGCTGTACTCTACACCCCACTCATAAGTGTCCAGGGCTGACACGGGACAACCACCATATTTTTGCTGACTTGGGTGGAAGTTATGAGAGGGACTAAGCAGGGTGAGTGTAGAAGTGGTGAAGGGCACAGCAGGACAATCTCAGATGGTCTCCCTGTAAATTATTGATGAATGAAAAACACCAAACGGTGATTGTATGACAGGGATACCTGACTGTCACCCCCCTGAGTGGGTCACCAGAATGAATGTCCCCACGGTCAGGACAGGGAGGTGCAGTGTCCCGCCCTTGTTCTTTAATCTTCCACAGTCCTGGCTCCCTTGGTGGCCTCATCCACCCTCATGGTTTTAAATGTCATTTTTGTAGCATCACCTCTACCCCTATGTCTCCAGCCCAGACATTTCTCCTCCAGGTCCCCACACTCATCTGTCCAACCTGACTCCTCACTGGTGCTCATAACAGACGTCTCACCTTGACCTTCTCTTCAGCTGAACCCTTGAAATGCCCACCCCTCCCCCACACATACTCCTGCCAGTGTCTTCCCCGTCTCTGCTGATATAACCCCATCTTTCTGCTGGCACAGCACAAATGTGGGGTGCCCTCCTTGACTCCTTTCCCACACCCCAGATTGAATCACTAGGAAATGCTGTGAAATCCATCTTCCACATGCATTCAGTGTCCAGTCCCTTCCCACTGTTTCCACCACTCACAGCCCCATCAGAACACCCAGCACCTGCAGCCTGGAACCCTGGGAGCTTCCCACACCTTTCCCTCCTGCTCGCTGGTCCCTTGTCTCCTGATTCTGTTCTCAGTCCAGCAGCCAGACTGACCCTGTGGCCCAAGGGCTCTCCCTTGAGGACGAACTCTCAGAGGAAGCCACTAAGGTCATGGGGGCTCCTTGGCCATGACCTTCCAGGACTCAGCATCTGCAGAATGAGAGCAGTGTCTGCAGTGGATTAAGGACAGTGGATGCTGGGACACTTCCTGCTTTAAGCAGGTGTCCTCACCTTCTGATTGGTCAGCTCTCTGCACCCCACACAGACAGCCCTGAGGTCTACATGAGGAGGGCCTGAAAGCTTGGGACGACTCCTAGGCAATAAATATGCACTTGGTTAGAATCAGGGACTCAACCAGCCAAAACCAGAGGCTCCAAATTGTTGCATTCGGATGCATGGGAAGAAACCCTTATGTGCCAATGGAACACAGGTGGTCAAAGGAACATCACTGGGGACCCATGTGGTCCCCTTGTCCGTGGCAGACAGTCTGTTCCTCCTGGGTTGTCTCCACACCTCATGGTAAGTTTGTGAGTTTAAATTAACAGCTTAACAAATGGGATGAAGGTGTACATAGAATAATATTTGCTGGAAACGATACACTTTGGAGCTTTTAATCTAAATCACTTCTGTTTAATTCGTATATATAAATATAGAGTTAAATTTATTTAATGCAGACGTGTTCAGATACTTGTTGCAGAAACTGCAGTCAGGGACCCTTAAAGTCCCCAAGGGGAGGCTGCAGTGACTGTTTTAGCACCAAACCTGGACAAGGCAGCTCTGTCACACTGGGAAAGAAAGTTGTCATGAACAAATTCAGGTCAGTCTCAGAAGTGTCACAACTCCCACATCCCACCACAGGCTCAGAATGTCCAACTTTAAGAATCCCCAAAACCCAGCTGTGCCCCTCAGTTCAAATACCCGCCCACATCCTGCCTCAGGGTCTCACCCTTAGGAGCTGTGAGAGACACACCAGGGCCCTGGGCACTGTCACTGTCTGGGGAAGACACAACAGCAGAGTTACGGGGTGGGGGAAGCCCCTCTCACAGACTCCAGCCCACACTCTCCCAAGGGTCCCAGATGTCACCTTCCAACACCAAGACTTACAGGCAGCCTGAGTGTTGCTCTGTTTGCTTCTGCCTGTGGGAAGAAAACATTCTGTGAAAGGTCAGGGGGAAGGCTGGGTCCCATGACCCTAAAGGAGCCTCACACTCCTGAAGCACAGGGAAGGTTCCAGAAGTATGACTGAACATCGGGGCAGAATTAGGAAATACAGAGACAGTACATGTGTGGGGACTGGACCAATTGCCCTTCTGGATGTCTGTCCTCAGCAGGGACCTTCCCCTCTGACCTGTGACAGCTGGGAATCAGTCCCCACCACTAGAACCATCAGGTGATAAATGTATCCCTCACTTTCCCACGGGGCTCACTAAAGAGTCAGTGTTAGGAAACAGGCTCCATATGGACAAGCATCCGTGTGGGGACACGATGCCCATTATCCAGGCAGAGCACACTTCCACCTGGACTTGACCCCCAGGGGGACAGGGAACTCAGCCCCACCCCTTGCCCACCTGAGCACTTCTTCCTCCACTTCACAGCTCCAACAGCCACAGCTCCAAGGAGACCCAGGGCAACAGCGATGCCCAAGATGGTCATGATGGTGATGGTGGTCTGAGAGGGGGTTCTGAGAGGGGAAGGTGAGAGACCAACCTCAGGCCTGAGTCCTGACCCTGCTCAGGGACACCCTGAGGAGAGTGTCTAGGTCTCTAAGGGGAGACACAGACTCAGGTGGAGGCTGAATGACTCAGGGAAGCCATTCAGGCCTCCATAGAAGGTCTCAGCCCCAGAACCAGGGAGAGCCTCCTGGTGCACCAGGTGCTGCAGGGTGTGAAGGAAGTGCTGTGGGGCTTTCCAGGGAGAGGCTGGGTCCCTTACTGTCCTTCAGAGAAAGCTGGGCCCACGGGTGAGTCACAGAATGAGGACACTTGGGGATTCTTCCCTCTCCTGAGCAGGAGCAGGATCCGACACTGCACCCTTTGCCTCCTCTCCTTGTAGGAAGCCCCTCCAAGCCGACAGATCCTGTTGTAGGCAACAGATGAGGCAATGCACGCTCTCGGAGATGAAGATAGGTTTCAAAGATCTCTAATTTTATTGATTACAAAATAATAGTCTAATTATAAATTTGGTGGCCAAGCTTTACCTGCGCAGGGGCGAACCCTCGGGGTGTCCAGAGACACGGTGCCCAAAAGGGCTGCAGATGAGAGTCGCGCCTGGCTCACAGACTACGGGGTTCTTATAGGGCAGAGCAAGCGAATGCGGGGTTACAGAAGCAGATGTGGCAGTTAGCTATTAGCCAGGTTGCTAAGTTAAAAAAAACGGCGAAAGTCTCTAATTGGTGGTTGGGAGCTGGGGTCTTATCTGGCGGGCCTTGGTCAGTTACCTTATTTGGCTAGGAATTTTAACCCAGCCGTTCCCTGACATTTATTTATTACCCAGTCTCAGGAACTGCAGATGCCTAACGGCTGTTTGTATGTTTCTACTACTAATGGCTATTACAATCCCTCTTCGGGAAGGCTCACGCCGCAGCAGGGTCTTCTTCCCCTTTTCCAGGAGCAGGTGGAGTCGGCGCACGCTAGCGCCCTCCAGGTAGACCCTCCTGAGGTCCGCGTCAGGGACGTGCACCAACTTGCCCCAGGTGATCCGGAGTCTAGGAAAGCGGGTACCCATTTAGGGCCAAGTAGGCGGTGCGTCGTAGGCGGACCAAATTGTTTCCTTGGAGGAACCTCCTATCGTCGTCTACCTCGCAGCCACTCCTTTCCTTGTGGGTTGGGACACTGACTCCGCCCCCAGGGCAGGCCCGCCCTCTCCAGTGGTGAGGTGAATAAAACGTAACCTGGAACGAAACCGGGTCAAATCCCCGCGAGCTCCAATCCGGAAGGGCACAGGGCGAGTCTCCCAACCTCGGGGTGAATCTCGAACCACAGATTCGGGGCGACCCCGGCCCGTCCGTGGTGAAGTGCATCGAGCTCGAACCCGGGCGCCGGTGGCTCCCCGTGTTCGCTCTGGCTGTAGCGGGCGTGCAGCTTGTTCGATTTCGCTGGCACAGTCTGTTCCTGGGCTTGATTTCCCGCGTCTGCTCGTCCTGCTTCTCTGGATCCTCCCGCTTCTCTCACGGAGGCTCCCTCCACGGTACCCGCGGCTCCAGCCTGGGCCTCGGGGCATCGCTGTGGAGCCGCAAGACCCGGGTATCGCCCACGTAGCCGACGACGCTGTACCGGTTCTTCAGAGGCAGGTCGGTCCGGACACGCCGGTGTTGAACTTTCTCACAATGCGAGGGTCTGGGAGCTGAGAGGGCGACCGGCCTGCATCCGCGGTCCGGCGGATTGAACTGGATCGCGCCCAGAACAGCAAAGGGGGCGGAGATTGAGAGGGGCGGGGCCAGGGGCGGGGCCGAGGAGGGGGTTTGTGGTTGGGATTGGGCTGCGGTGGCTGGCGACGCGCCCTTCCGGGGTTCCGCGTCCCCGCCAGGTGCACGCGCTCCTGCCCCACGGAAGCCGTTCCCTGCCGACCCCGCACTGAGCGGCCCAGGTCTCTGTCAGGCCCAGGGCCCCCGAGAGCAGCAGGAGCAGCTGTCCGGGACCCTGTCCAACCGTAGGGTCGGGGGAGGAATAGGTCGCTTCATTCGCATCCGGGATGATGATGATTGGCTTTTCCCGAGTTCGGACATCCAATCACCATGAGACAGGCTGTGCGTCACGAATATCCAGGCGTAGTAAGTCGTGATAAAGGAAAATAAAACCCCAAGGAGAAGGGAAAGCCGGGAACCGAAGGGCACTGCCCCCAGCACTTAGGGTCCCGCCTCAAACTCAGGCCTCAGACAGTGGAGTCAGGCCTGGTGACCTGGGACTCGGCCCGACCCTTCCTCCTCCTGCAGGGAGAGCTCTGTCCCGCTGTCTCCCTGAGTCCCGGCCCCCGGGCTGTTTGTTCAGCGACTCTCAAAACATTTTGTTTTCAGAATATCTAAAGAGTCTTACAAAATAGGGACGGCCACCAAAACAATTTTGTTTGTGTGGGTTACTGCTATCAATATTTACCATACAAGGAATAAGACAGTTGAAAAATTCTTAATTCATTTAGAATAATCATAATACCCTATGACATGTTAACAGAAGTAATGGTTTTTTTAAATGAAAAATAACTATTCCTCAAACAAACAAGGAGGTGAAAAGAGTGGATCTGCTTACATTTTATGTTTTAGTGAGTCTCAGTTCTTGTCTGTAAAATTAGAAGTCCGCTAGATTTTCATATTTGCTTCTGCATTTAATGTTATTTTTGGTTGCAGTATATGAAGAAATATACAGCATCACACAAATATGGAGAGGGAACATTTTTAAAAAAGATTTTATTTTTAGAGGAAAGGGAGAGGGAAACATCAATGTGTGGCTGCCTCTGGCAGCGCCCCTCACTGAGAACCTGGGACAAGGGCTCCTTGACTGGGAATCCAATGGTGACCCTTTGGTTCACTGGCTGGTGCTCAATGCACTGAGCAACACCAGCTAAGGCAGGAGGAGCATTTAAAAAATATTTATTTATTTATTTTTTAGAGAGAGGAGAAGGGAAGGAGAAAAAGGGAGAGAAACTTCAATGTGTGGTTGCCTGTCACATGTCCCCTACTGGGGACCTGACCTGCAACCCAGGCAAGTGCTCTGACTGGGAATCCAATGGTGATCCTTTGGTTCCACAGGCCCGCACTCAATCCACTGAGCCACACCAGCCAGGGCAAAATGTTTTTAATTCTTTCATTTATGTGAATGTGTTAAAAGTGTAACTCGGGAAAGCACTAATGATATCCACATGCAATATAATACCATACTATCCAAAATAATATTCAAATTCCTTTATCATACAAAAAACCCAGGCATCTAAATACAAATAAGAAATTATATTAAAAATTAAAATGAAATTTTTTTTCCTGTTTGGGCCAAAAATGTCGGTGCATGTTATACATGGCAAAACACTGTAATCATCAGCTGATTCTCTGTATTTTTTGTTTTAATTCTCACCAGAGGACATTTTTTCCCTTGATTTTAGAGAGAGATGAAGTGGAAGTGAGAGAGAAAGACTGGTATCAGGGAGAAACATCGCTCAGTTGCACCCCAAGGTGCCCTGACCGGTGGTGATCCCTACTCCAACTCAGGTATGCGTCCTGACCGGGAACTGCACACATGGCCTGTTGATGTGCAGGACGACACTCCAACGGAGCTAGTGGGCTGGGATGATATTGTTTTCTTGTTTTTGATGGAAGGTGGTCAGTGTAGCTAAGTTGGATGGGTGTTCTCCCACAAACTGAAAAGGCTCCAGGTCAGTTCTTGGTTAGGGCACAGGCCTGGGTGTGGGGCCACCTCCCCGATTAGCCCCTATCTTGATGTTTATTTCACACATCCATGTTTTGCTCCCTCTCTTTCCCCTTCTCTTCCTTGCTCTCTAAAAGTAAATAAATACACTCTGAAAAAAAAAAAAGAAAATGCTAAGAACTACAGGATTTCACTCATACATGGGACATAAACCTAAAACTCAGGGACACAGACAGCAGGGTGGTGGTTCCCAGAGGGAAGGGGGTTGGGGGAGGAGGGGCCTCGTACCTGGTGAGGGAAGATGGTTTGACTTTGGGTGGTGGGCACACAGTGAAATGTACAGACCCTGTGTCGTAGAAATGTGCACCTGAAACCTACAGGAACCTCTTAACCAGTGCACCCCAATACATTGAATAAGAACACCCCCCAATAATTTAATAAAAACATTGCAATACTTTAATAAGAAAACAAGAATACAAGAATACAAGAAAACAAGAACACATAACATGTACAAAAAGAAAAAAAACAATAAAATACCCCAAACAGGGGCTGAGGGCCAGACCCAGGCCTGAGCCCAGGCTGACGCTGCCTCATGAAGCCTTCACTGAGCACAGTCCTGGAGCCACCACAAGGCCCAGGTGATGCTCGAGGCCCTGGGACCCCAGGTCCTGCTGGGACAAGGTTCTCCTGAAGTGGCAAGGACAAAATAGCAACAAAGATGCCCCAGACTAGGAATGACCAGGATGGGGATGCCTCACCCCGGCTCTGCTGGGACATGACAGTCCCCTGGGGAGAGGACACAGGTCCCTGTGGGGAGGGTGGCCTTGGCACCAGCTCCTCACTGTGCTGATAAGAATGCAGACAAGTTCTGATGCCAGTTGCAGGAACAGCAGTCAGGGATCCTTAAAGTCCCAAGGGGAGGCTGCAGTGACTGTTGTAGCACCAAGTCCCATAGAAAGCAGCTCTGTCACCCTGGGAAGAAAGTTGTCATGAACAAACTCTGGTCAGTCTCAGAAGTGTCACATTCCCCCACATCCCACCACAGGCTCAGATTGTCCCACTCTGACAATCCCCAAAACCTATTTGTGTCCCTCGGTCCCCATGTCTCCCACTTCCTGACCTCAGGGTCTCACCCTTAGGAGCTGTGAGAGACACACCTGAGTCCTGGGCACTGTCACTGTCTGGGGAAGACACATAGCAGAGTTATGGGGTGGGGGAGCCCCCTCAGAATCCAGCCCACCCTCTCCCAAGGGTCCCAGACGTCACCTCCCCAACACCCAGACTTACAAGCAGCCTGAGTGCATCTCTCCCCGCCTCTGCCTGTGGGAAGAAAATGTTCTGTGAGAAGTCAGGGGAAAGGCTGGGTCCTGTGACCCTAAAGGAGCCCCACACTCCTGAAGCACAGGGAAGGTTCCAGAACTGTAACTGAACATCGAGGTAGGATCAGGAAACTTAGGGAAAGTAACATGTGTGGGGACTCAGCCAACCACCCACCTGGACGTCTGTCCATAACACAGATCCTACACTCTGACCTCTGGCAGCTGGGAAACAGCCCCTATTGCTAGAACCCTCAAATGATAGGTCCTTGACTTTCCCATGGACCTCACTAAAGAGTCAGTGTTAGGAAACAGGCCCCAGATGGACAAGCACCCGTTTGGGGACACCATGACCATTATCTGGGCAGAGCACACTTCCACCTGGGCTCCACCCCCAGGGGCACAGGGAACTCAGCCCCACCCCTTGCCCACCTGAGCACTTCCTCCTCCACATCACAGCTGCAGCAGCCACAGCTCCAAGGAGACCCAGGGCAGCAGCAATGCCCAAGATGGTGATGGTGGTCTGAGGAGGGGGGTCTGCAAGGGAAAGGTGAGAGGTCAACCTGAGGCCTGAGTCCTGACCCTGCTCAGGGACACCCTGAGGAGAGAGAGGCTCTGTGCCCACGCCCCCTCCTCACCCCATCTCAGGGTCAGGGGCTCAGGCAGCCCCTGGTGCTGCACATGGCATGTGTATCTCTGCTCCTCTCCAGGAGGCACGACCACAGCTGCCCACTTCTGGAAGGTCCCGTCCCCTGCAGGCCTGGTGTCCACCAGCTCCATGTCCTGGGTCAGGTCCACCCCTTCACGTTGCCAGCTCAGGGTGATGTCCGCAGGGTAGAAGCCCAGGGCCCAGCACCTCAGGGTGACCTCCTGGTCAGAGATGGGGTGGTGGGTCACATGTGTCTTTGGAGGGTCTGAGGGGAGGATGACAAAATTCAGAGACTCTGCATGGTCATGGGACCCTCCAGCATGGCACCACCCAGACAGCAGCCTGGACAGGGCCTTATTTCCTGGAAAGTTCCAGAATCAGGGAGAGAACCTAGAGTTGGAGTGTCCAAGTGTCTAAGTTGAGAATGAGACTCAGGTGGAGGCAGAATGAGTCACAAAAGCTGGAGTCCAGCTTCCAGAGAGAGTCTCAGCCCCAGAACCAGGGGGAGTTCCTGGTGTACCAGGTGCTGCAGGGTGTAAAACTCATTTTCGTGAGGGTCACATCAGCCTCTCAGTTGCTTTCAAAGGGCCAAATGTAATTTCAACCCCTTAACAGTTAAGAAGTAGTTACATTTATACGATTCTAAAATAAGGGAACCTGGAGGACTCTTCCCTCTTGAGACCAGGAGGAGGATTCTGATACTGGTCTATTTTCCTCCTCTCCTTGTAGGAAAATTTCCCCTGCCGACAGATCCCCTCTATTTGAGGAGCCCGTGCCCCGAACCTGCTCGGAGCAGCGTGTCCTTCCCCTTCTCCAGGAGGCGGTGGAGGCGGCGCACGCAGATGTCCTGCAGGAAGAATCTCCTGACATCCGCATCAGGGAGCAGCACCAACTCGCGCCAGGTGATCTGGGGCGCCATGGCCGTGGTGGTCCAGGAGCACAGGTCCTCGTCCAGGGAGAGGAATTCGGTGCCGTTGTAGGCGAACTGACTGAACCCGTGGAGGAAGCGCCCGTCCGACCCCACGACGCAGCCGGTCATTTCCTGGAGGGTGTGAGACCCTGACCCCGCCCAAGGTCAGCACCATCCACTTGGTCCCGCCCGGCCCCACCTCGCAGCAGCATCAGGGGAATGCTAGGACCCTGCGACTCCGGGCGACTCTGGCTCCTCTGTGGGGATGGATTCATCCCCGAGCCCCGGGCGCACGTGGCTCACCGTCCTCGCTCTGGTTATAGTAGACGTGCAGCTTGTTCAGGTTCACTCTGCTCCTCTGTTCGTTGTGCCTTATTTCCTGCATCTGTTCCTCCCAAAACCCTGCGCCCTCCTGCTCCATCCAGGGCACCCTCGGCTCCAGTCTGGAACTGGCAGCGTCACTATGGAACCGCAGGATCTCCGTGTCGTCCAGGTAGATGACGACGGTGTAGCGGTTCTTCTCGCCAAGGGGTATGTACATGGCGGTGCTGCAATATCCCAGGGTGTGGGGGCCTGGGGGGGGGGACGCAGGTCCTGGGTTCGCTGTGGGGCGGGTGGGAGCTGGGCGCCTGGGACACTGAAAGGTGGCGGGTGCTGGAGAGGACTTAGCGGGGGGAAATGGGGGGCGTGGCTAAAGCAGGAGTGGGGGAGCTCTGGGGTGTGGGCGGGCGGTGCTGCTGGAGCACAGTCCCCGGGTCTGCGCCTCCGCCGGCCCCCTGGCTCCTGATCTGCAGAGGCCTTTCCCTCCCTACCCCGCACTCACCCGTCCAGTTCTGGGTCAGGGTCAGGGTCAGGGTCCGGGACAGCAGGAGGAGCAGGGCTCGGGGCCCCATGACGGAGATCAACCAAACCTTCTGGTGGAGGAGTCCTGGTCACCGGATACGCGGAGACGCCCATGGGCTTGTCTGCGTCCGCACATCCAATGGGAGTGAGGACTCCAGCTGCGTCAGCAAGGGTCCTGGCGTGGCTGTGTCCGGAGCGTTTGGTAAACTTGCTGAACTCCTGCTTTGTGTGAGTGAGCTCCTGTAGCCGGGTTTCCAAAACAGAACAGAGACGTTAAGGGTGTTCCTTTAACTATTTTTCCCCCTTATTCCGTTGACTCGTTACTGTTTCCTCATTCCAGTCAACAGGTCTGTGTGCGTCCATTTGGCTTCTTAGGAAGTAAGTCTCGTGCTCTGTGCATCCCGGTACCACTTTAATTCAGTATGACCACCTTAATCCTGAAACTGTTACCCCCTTTACACCATTGTTACGGAACAAGAGGTCTGGGGGAGGGGCAATACAATATTTGGCCCACCTAGGGATGCCGAAAACTGCTCTACAACAGGGGCCCCTCCCAAAAACAAAACACTAATATCTACTGCGCTCTTCTGTCCGCCGCCAATTGGAAAGACATCTCTCAATGCCAGAGATTTGTGAAAAGGAAACAAAATGTTTATTTAATGGTATTTAGGGTTAACACCACCACTAAAATATCAAAGTCCTTTAGGGTATACACCTACACCCACACAGCTCTCCCTTCTCTCACTGTCCCAACTCTGGGTACCGTGAATCAGGAAAAGAGCACACGTCTGTGTTGTAGGCCGCTGGCACCGTCAGTTGTGTCACTGTGCAGGATCTCGAGTTAATCCAAAGTACTGTGGTACCCTCTCATGGTCCACTGGCAACACTTCTTTGTACCCAGTTCCAGTCAAAATCTCTCCTGCTTTTCAGGCCAGGCGGCCAAAGGGAGCACCCAAAAGCCGTGTGGGCCTCTTCTACCAAAGCTGCAGGTGTTCGCATGCCACCCAAAGCATGTGGCTTTTTTCTTCACCTGGCTGCAGGGATCTCCATTCTGGCAAAGCTGCGTTGTTTTCCCTTTCACCTGGGCAGTTATCCCCTCCTGTCCCGGAGCCCATCTTTTCGAAGCTCTCACACAGGCCTTCTCACTCAGGAACTTAGACCCTAGTTAAGTCCTGAGTCCCAGCCACTACCTTCTCCCTGGCTCCAAACTTGGCCACTACTATTTAACATATTTATGAAACCAGTTAAAGGTTATAGATATGTTAAATAATCATTCCAGAGGTTAGCTGCAAAACCATTGCTATGCAAAACAGCTCTCAATGGCTCTGCTCCATTCATCCCTTCCCCCTGGGGGGGGGGTGTTTGAGGACATCTTATATGTCTCTCCAATATTCTTATACACTTTGAATCCTGGACACCATTCCAAATCTTTTTTTGCCCCCCCCCCCCGCTGCACCCTGTACCCTGTATCAGTTCCTTCCTTTGAGATATACACCCACTTTATAATCATATAAAGGAAAATGGACGAAGGTCTCATCTTTTTAACTGCTTCCGGCTGGAAATGGACACTGTCCTACCTACTCCGGGGTCAGGAGTGCCCTGAAAAGGGAGGCGGGTGCAGCATGGAGGGAGTCCTTCCCTTCCTGTAAGGGGAAAGACCTTACAGGGTCCTGGTCAGTTGGCTGTCACCTGGAAGTTGCAGGCTTGGTGTCCAAAGGCCGACATTACTGGACTGTTGGCATTGTGGTCAGGTCATATTCTGGAGGCGACAGATTAGGCAAGAAATTGGAAGCACAATTAAATCATAACCATTAATTGACAAAGGCAGGGACTTCAGTAACGAATGGCTTATCCGGTGGAAGGTGTACAAGGCATGTTACACCTATCTAAAAACTCTTGTGCTCCACTATACTTCACTCAGGCTGAGGGGAATATATTAAGATTTCCCTCCTTTCAGATTTCTGAGCCCTTTCTGTCCAAGCCATCAAGACAGAAAAGGAAAAATCAATTTCAAAGTGAAGCCCACAGACCACCCCAGCCCTCCACCAACCCAACTACTTAGTTCAGCCAAACCGTTGACTCTCACAGGGGCGATGATGAAGATGGGCTCCTTAAGTGAGGCCTATACTGCAACCAACCACTCATAGGCATAGGCAGGTCATAGGCATATACTCTATGAAAACAGAAGAACACACAGGTTAATTCACACAACGATCCCCAAACCAGTCTCTGCACATGTGAGAGTGTCTTTTGGGAAGACATTCCATTGCAAGATCCTTTGCACCTGTAAATTGTACATTTTAGGTAACATCACAAACCTGGTTTCAACTTTCAAATGAAAACAAACTTTCAAGACATTTAATTAGCTGTGCCATTCTGATGTCCAATACTGAGCATTGTGATTTTCCTTGAATTATAATTTTTCTCCTTAGGATCACTCTCACTGTTATTACAGGGACTACTTTGGGTCCCGCTTTTGATTTTGACTGTTCGTTTGCATAAACACACCAAGAGCAGCCTGGATCACTTATGATCCCTAAGTCTACTTTGCTGGAACTGACACAGGGAACCTTTAGATTGACTTCTCACTCCGCCCCTTGGGGCACAAACGCAGAGCCACACACCTGCCATCTGGCTTCCCTTGTACCAGTTGTTTCACTCAAATCCTTGAGCCTCCATTGTGCTTACAGGTTCTTTTTTAGCCATCTTTCAGGAAAGCAACCTTCGTTCCTTCCCTAGAAATACTGGCACAAACCGCACAACCAACTAAAGTACCAGGCTTTTCTTGTGGGCTTTCGCTACCTTCACAGGTGAATCCCAGTTCCTCAGGGCTTTCTGGTAACGACCAGAACCCATACATGCCTCCTTCAGGCGTGACATTCCGGTCAAAGTCCTGGTTAACAAAACCACTATTAAAGACTGGTCTTATTGGTTTTATGCAAAGAAACCTTGTCATCACTCACTCCGTCATAGTGCAAAATCCTGGAGGGTTCAGGTAGGGAAAAAATACAAATCATAATGGAAAATCCTTTTTCTTGTTCACTTTCCTGTAGAGTATGAAGTTTTAACCTTTCCTGGAATCCTCAATTTCCTTTTGCAGAGTAGATACAGACCAAAATTAAAACACAGAGTTCTGAAACAATACAGGTAAAGACATTCTCTTGCACCAATGCGTCCACTGGTGCCTCATAGAGACATGCTCCTTCAGGCCCAGTCTCAAGGCAGAGACATGCTGCTTTGCCTCAGGCTGAAACACTTTTCAGCCCCAAATGACCCTTCCTGGGTTCCCAGCGGCAAAAGCATTCTCCCCAACCAGTTACAGCGACCTTCACTAGGTCTTACAGTACAGGGTTTCTGATCAGAAGCAAAACTACATGTGAGAAATTTGTTTTCCCCATGAAACCAGAAAACAAGTAGTTGAGGTTTCCTTTACTCCAGTTTTAAAACTTTCATATCTTTTATACACATTTCTGCTTATCTAGATTTAACCATCACTCTCTTTTAATATTGGTCCCTTTCCCACACTGGGAAGGACTATACTTAAACTCAGTAGTTAGACTCAGTATGTGGAAGCTAAAAGTCCCTAGTACTATCTCTGCGCCTTTTACTAAAAGTCCCTTGATTTGCAGGGACATTTTGCAACTTTCTTAAGCTTAGACCTTGCAAATACCCTATAAATCAGATGGTCACTCTTGGGCCTCAGTTCATGACCTTCAAAACCAGAGCCATTTCTATCAGAACCAGTTACACAGAGAACCTGACTGCTGCAGTGCCCACACAGCAGCAGCATACAGCCCATAAATCAGAAGAGAAGCCTTATCCAGTTCCAAGATGGCGGCACCCATGCATGTGGGATCATCCAATGTGGCAGCACCCATGCACGCTCTGTCCTCCACGGTGGGGCACTCACATGGCTCATCCATTTTACCCAAAATGGTAGCACCCTGACTCTGGTTCTACCCACCTGGGAAGGTACCAGGACTCTGGTTTCAGGAGCCCCGGAAGCCCCCAAGGCCCCTTTCACCCACAGGCGTGGGAGCACCACAAAGCCACCCTCTACGCAGTGGGGGCAGTGCACGGGGGCAGCAGTCACCAATGCAGGTGGAGAGCAGGCTCCACCCACCTGTGAAGGTGGGGGCTCTGTGGCTCCGTTTCCGGGAGCCAAAAAGGCTCCTGGCAACCCGTGCTGCAGTGGGTGAGCAGAGACCACTTGCAGAGGCTGCGAATCTGGGGTGGAGACTTCTCCCACTTGCAAGGCGGGAGAAGCCATAGTGGGCCTCACCTTCCCCGAAAGCAGTGTCACCACCAGAGTTACTGCTGTC
>NW_026521463.1:0-6582 GCF_021234435.1 Artibeus jamaicensis
TTTTTTTTTTTTTTTTAATTTTATTTAGTTATTTTTCAACATTTTTTGTCTATTTTTTCCCATGCCAGCCTCCCCTGCCCCTTGCTCCCCACCTCCCTCCCATTTCCTCCCCCCCTTAGTTCTGTCCCTGTGTCCTTCCTATTTGTTCCTCCAAATCCCTCCCCTTTTTCCCCTTAACTTCCCTTCCTTCTCCCCTCTGGTCGCTATCCCCTTGTTCTCTATTTCAGTGTCCTTTGTTTTTTGGGTTTTTTTTTCTGCTTACTTGTTTGTTTTGTTGTTTAGCTTCCTGTTAAAGGTGAGATCATATGGTATTTGTCTTTCAGCACCTGGCCTATTTCACTCAGCATAATGCTTTCCAGTTCCATCCATGTTGTTGCAAAGGGTAGTAGCTCCTTCTTTCTCTCTGCAGCATAGGAATTCCATTGTGTATATGTGCACCACAATTTTGGATCCATTCATTTACTGACGGGCACCTAGGTTAAGCTTCCAAATTCTTGGCTTTGTAAATTGTGCTGCTATGAACATTGTGGTGCACAGGTTCTTTTGATATTGATGTTTTAGGATTCTTAGGATATAATCCTAGCAGTGGAAATTGCTGGGTCAAAAGGCAGGTCAATTTTATTTTTCTGAGAAAAATCCATACTGTTTTCCATAATGGTTGTACCAGTCTGCACTCCCACCAACAGTGAACTAAGGACCCCGTTCCCCCACAACCCCTCCAACATTTGTTGTTTGTTCGCTTTGTTTATGATAGCCATCCTGACTGGTGTAAAGTGGTATCTCATTGTGGTTTTAATTTGCATCTCTCTGATAGCTAATGATATTGAGCATCTCTTCATGTGTCTCTGAATGTTCTGTATGTCCTCCTTGGAGTAGTGTTTGTTCAAGTCCTTTTCCCATTTTCTAATTGGGTTGGGTGTCTTCTTAGAGTGGAGTCGTGTAAGTTCTTTGTGTATATTTTGGAGATTAAACCTTTGTCTGAGGTATCATTGGCAAATATGTTTTCCCACACAGTTGGTTGTCTTGCTAATTTAATACTATTTTCTTTAGCCATGCAGAAGCTTTTTATTTTGATGAGATCCCATTTGTTTATTCTTTTCCTTTACATTCCTTGCTCTAGGGGACATATCAGTAAAGAAGTTGCTGCGTGAAATATCTGAGATTTTCTTGCCAATGTTCTCCTCTAGGACTTTAATGGTCGTTGTTGACTTCCCACATTTAAGTCCACTTTATCCACCTTGAATTTATTTTGGTGTATGGTGTAAGTCTGTGCTCAAGTTTCATTTTTTTGCATGTAGCTGTCCAGTTCTCCCAACACCATTTGTTGAAGAGGCCATCTTTACTCCATTTTATGTTACTGCCCCCTTTGTCGAATATTAATTGACTGTAGAGAGTTGGGTTGATTTCTGGGCTCTCTGTTCTGTTCCATTGGTCTATGTGCCTGTTTTTATGCCAGTACCAGGCTGTTTTGATTACAGTGGCCTTGTAATACAGTTTGATATCAGGTGGCATTGTGATCCCCCCTACTTTGTTCTTCTTTCTCAAAAAGAGCAGCTGCTATTCGAGCTCGTTTATGGTTCCATGCTCAAATTTTCGGTGTTTGTTCTATGTCTGTGAAATATGCCATTGGTACTTTAATAGGTATTGCATTGAATCTGTATATTGCTTTGGGTAGTATGGACATTTTGATAATGTTAATTCTTCCAATCCATGAACAAGTGTGTGTTTCCATTTGTTTGTGTCTTCCTTGATTTCGTTCTTCAGGGCTGTGTAGTTTTCTGCATACAGGTTTTTTACCTCCTTAAGTTAGGGTTTATTCCCAGATATTTTATTTTTCTTTTTTGGCTATATCAAATGGGATTTTTCTCTTTATTTCTGCTTCTGCTGATTCACTGTTGGTATACACAGAAATGCCTTTGATTTCTGGATATTGACTTTATAACCAGCTGTTTTTATGCCAAACTCATCAATTAGTTTGAGGTGCTTTTTGGTAGATCTATAAGATTTTCCAATGTACACTATCATGTGCCATCTGCAGGCAGTGGCAGTTTTTTGTTTCCTCCTTTCCTATTTGGATGCCTTTCATTTCCTTTTCTTGCCTGATTGCTGTGGCTAAAACTTCCAATACTGCATTCATACATAGGTGGTGGTGGACAACCTTGTCTTGTTCTGATCTTATGGAAAAGCTTTAAATTTTTCACTGAGTGATATATTGGCTGTAGGTCTCATATATGGCCTTTATTATTTTGAGAAATGCTCCTTGTATTCCCACTTTGCTGAGTGTTTTATCATAAATGGGTGTTGTACCTTATCGAAAGCTTTTTCTGCATCTATTGATATGATCATGTGATTTTTGTCTTTGCTTTTGTTTATGTGATGTATTGGCATTTACTGATTTGCGAATATTGAACCATCCTTGCATTCCTGGGATGAATCCTACTTGATCATGGTGTATGTGATCTTTTTGATATGTTGTTGGATGCGATTTGCCAATATTTTGTTGTTGAGGAGTTTAGCATCCCTATGTTCATCAGCGATATTGGCCTGAAGTTTTCTTTCTTTGTTGTGTCTCTATCTGGTTTTGGAATTAAGATGATGCTGGCTTCATAAAAAGAATTTGGGAGTTTTCCATTCTTCTGAATTTTTTTGAAATAGTCTGTGGAGAATAGGGGTTAGCTCTTCCTTAAATGCTTTGTAGAATTCTCCCTGTGAAACCATCTGGTCCGGGGGCTTCTTGTGTGATGGGAGTTTTTTTGATTCTGCTTCAATTTCTTTGCTGTTATTTGGTGAATTTAGATTTTCTGCTTCTTTTTCACTGAGTTTTGGAAGATTGTTTTTCTAGAAATGTGTCCATTTCCCCCTAGGTTTTTCAAATTTCTTTGGCATACAGTTCTTCATAGTAATTTCTTACAATCTCTTCTATTTCTGTGGTATCAGTTGTAATCTCTCCTTTTTCATTTCTGATTGTGTTTATTTGTGTCCCCTCTCTCTTCTTTTCTTGATGAGGCCTCACTTAAAGGCTTATTCTATTTTGTTTATCTTCTCAAAGAACCAACTCCTGGATTCATTGATCCTTCAAATTGTGCTTTTAGTTTCTATGTCATTTAATTCTCTAATCTTGTGTTATTTCCTTCCTTCTGCTTGCTCTGGGCTGTCTTTTTGTTGTTCCTCAAGTTCTTGCAGGCGTAGGGTTAGGTTGTTTCATTTGAAATGTTTTCTATATTCTTTAGGTAGGCCTGTATTGCTATAACTTTCCCTCTCAGGACTGCCTTCGTGTGTCCCATAAGTTTTGGGTTGTTGTGCGATCATTTTCATTTGTTTCCAGAAATGTTTTGATTTCTTCCCTAATTTCATTCTTTTTGACCCATTCATTGTTTAATAGCATACCATTCAGTCTCCATGTTTTTGGGTGCTTTGGGTTTTTTTTCTTTGGGGTTGGTTTCTAATTTCAGTGCCTTGTGGTCAGAGAAGATGCTTTGGTATGATTTCAATTTTCTCTTGAATTTGTTGAGGCTCGTTTTGTGTCCTATCATGTGGTCCCTCTTTGAGAATGTTCCATGTACATTTGAAAAGAATGTGTATTTAGCTCCTGGGATGAAGGGCTCTATATATTCAGTTAAGTCCATTTCATCTAGGGTGTTGTTTAATGCCACAATATCTTTTTTGATATTTTGTTTGGAAGATCTGTCCATTTTTGATAGTGGGGGTGTTCAAATCCCCTACTATGATTGTGTTGCTGTCAATATCTTTCTTGAAGTCCTCTAAGATTTTCTTGATATATTTGGGTGCCCCTATGTTTGGTGCATATATGTTTACAATGTATGTCTTCTTGGTGGGTTCTTCCCTTAGAGTATAATGAAGTGACCTTCTGGGTCTCTCTTTTACAGCCTTTTTTTTGAAGTCCATTTTTGTCTGATATGAGAATTGCTACCCCAGCTTTTTTTTTCTTGTCCGTTTGCTTGGAAAACTTGTTTCCAGCCTTTCACTTTTAGTCTGTGATGGTCTTTTGTCCTGGAGGTGAGTCTCTTGTAGGCAGCATATGTGTGGGTCATGCTTTCTTATCCATTGAGCTATTCTGTGTCTTTTGATTGGAGAATTTAATCCATTTACGTTTAATTACTCATTGATAGGTACTTATTCATTGCCATTTTGTACCCCTGTGTTCCTCTCTGTCTCCCTCTCCTTCCCACTTCCCTTAAAGCTGTCCTTTTTATTTCTTGTAGAGCTGGTTTGGTGGAGGCATATTCTTTTAGACTCTCTTTTGTCTTGGAAGCTCTTTATTTGGCCTTCTATCTTGATTGGAGCCTTGCTGGGTAAAGTAGCCTTGGTTGTAGGCCTCTGGTTCTCATTACTTCTGGAAATATTTCTTGCCATTCTCTTCTTGCTTGAAGTGTTTCCATTGAGAAGTCGGTTCTAATCTTATTGGGGCTCCCTTGTATGTTATTTCTTTTTTCTCCCTTGCTGCCCTTTAAGATTCTCTCTTCTTTGTCTTGAGTAATTCCATTTTGATGATGATGTGTCTTGAGGTGGGCCTCCTTGGGTTCCTCTGATTGGGACTCTCTGTGATTCCTGGATTTGTGAGACTTTTTCTCTTATCAAATTAGGGGAAAATTTTCTCTCATTACTCGTTCAAATAGTTTTTCTATCCCTTGTTCTTCTTCTTCTCCTTCTGGTATTCCTATTATTCGTATGACATTCGTTTCATATTGTCTTGCATTTCTCTTAATCCCCTCCTTTCATTCTTTCTGAGCCTCTTTTCATTTTCTTGCTCTTTCTGTGAGGATGCTTTCTACCCTGTCCTCCAACTCACTAATCCTATCCTCCGCTTCATCTAACCTACTTTGGAAACTTTCTACGTGTACTTCAATTCGGAAATTGTATTCTTCATTTCCTCTTGTCTCTTGCTTTGATGGTTTCCATTTCCTTTTTGATGTTGCTGTAGTTTGCAGAGAGATCATTACTAATTTCCCTGTATTTCTGGTAGTCTCACTGTGAGCTCTTTGAGCTCTTTGAACTTCGTGACAACCAGTGCTTTGAATTCCCTGTCTGATAGTTGATCAGCGTCTATTTCATCTAACATTCTTTCTGAAGTTTCTGCTTTTTCTTTCATTTGGGGATTGTTTCTTTGTCTTCCCATTGTTTGAGACTCTTCTTGTTAGTCTCTGATTCCAAAATTGATCTGTTCTGAAACACTGGTTTTATGGTGTAAACTTCTTTGGTATGTTCCTTTAGTTCAGTAGACTCCTTGAAGTTTCTTGATGTTCTTCTGTTACCACCTACACTCACGCTGGTCCTCGCTGGTCCCTGCGTTGGTCGCCTACCACTGCTGAATGTCCCGGTTTCCCCTCTAGTAGCCGCCTCCTCAAGCACCCAGGCCCGTTACTAGGGCAGTGGCACAGAGGCTGGGAATGTCCTGGCTCCCGTATCTGGCTCTCTCTCTGCTCCCAAGGCCGTCACAGGGGCTTGAGTGTCCCGGTCTCGTACCTGACTCCCCGGCGTCTAGTCCTGTCTCTATGGCAGTGGCAACAGAGGCTTCAGAAAGTCCCAACTCCCGTACCTGATTCCCCAGTGTCCAATCCCCTTGCTATGGCAGCAGCACAGGGGGTTGTGACCCTCCAGTTCCCACAGAGGGATCCTCTGCCACCCCGCGGGCTGTCTCAGGGGTTTGGAGTGTCCCAGCTTCCGTACCTGACTCCCCCCAAGGTCCAGTCCCGTGCTAAGTGGCAGCGGCACAGGATTTGAGAGCTTCCCAGCTCCTGTAGCTGGCTCCTCAGCTGCGTCACAGGGGCTTGGAGAGTCCCGCTTCCTTACCTGACTCCCCGGCGTCCAGTCCCGTCGCTGTGGCGGCGGCCCAGGATTTGAGAGCTTCGCCCCGGCTCCCGTGAGCTGGCTCCTCAGCTGCAGTCACAGGGGTTTGGAGAGTCCCGGCTTCCTTACCTGACTCCCCGGCGTCCAATCCCGTCACAATGGCAGCGGCCCAGGATTTGAGAGCTTCCTGGCTCCCGTAGCTGGCTCCTCAGCTGCGTCACAGGGGTTTGAGAGTGTCCAAGCTTCGTACCTGGCTCCCCGGCATCCAGTCTCGTCGCTATGGCAGCGACACAGGATTTGAGAGCTTCCCGGCTGCCCCGTAGCTGGCTCCTCAGGGTCCAGGCCTGTCTCTATCGGCGAAGCGTCACAGGGGCCTTTGATGTCCCAGCTCCTGCAACTGACCCTTCTGTTGCCCAGGCTAGTGTGGCATTCCGGCACAAGGGTGTCCCCGCTCTGATTCCTGACTCCTCTGTCTCCCCAGGACCGTCACAGGGGCTTGGAGTGTCCCGGCTTCCGTACCTCGACGCCCCGGCTCCCAGGCCTGGTGTTGCTCTGGCTGGCGTCAGCCGCGTGAGACCCAGCTCCGGTAGCTGACTCTTGCCGCCGTCTGGTGTTTCAGCCTCGGTCACAATCTCTGGTCTTTTAATTTCATAAATGCTGGGTAACCCATGGTTTATTGTGCTGTTTTCTCCATAGATCTGCCAGGATTTTCACCCATCAGTACAGGAGCTAGTATCCGCTCCATCTTACTCCGTCGCCATCTTCCCAGCATCC
>NW_026521464.1:0-8237 GCF_021234435.1 Artibeus jamaicensis
TTTTATTGATTATGCCATTACATTTGCTCTATTCCCCCTCCATTCCCCTCCACCCTGCATTCCCCTCCCCCACCATTTCCCCCTTTAGTTCATGAACACGTGTCTCGAATTCTTTAGATTCTGTATTTCCCCTACTATTCTTACCCTCCCCCCTATCTATTTTCTATCTACTGTCTATGCTACTTATTTTCTGTACCTTCTCCCCCTTCCCCTCCTCCCACTCCCCTGTTGCTAACCCTCCATGAGATCTTCATTTCTATGGTTCTGCTCCTGATCTAGCTGTCCTCTTAGTTTGCTTTTGTTTTAGGTGTGGTTCTTAATAACTGTGAGTTTGCTGTCCTTTTCACTGTTCATCTTTTTTATCTTCTTTTTCTTAGGTAAGTCCCTTTAACATTTCATATAATAAGGGCTTGGTGATGATGAACTCCTTGAATTTGGTCTTATCTGAGAAGCACTTTATCTGTCCTTCCATTCTAAATGAAAACTTTGCTGGGTAGAGCAATCTTGGTTGTAGATCTTTGGTTTTCATGACTTGGAATACCTCTTTCCAGCCCCTTCTTGCCTGCAAGGTCTCTTTTGAGAAATCAGCTGACAGTCTGATGGGCACTCCTTTGTAGGTGACTGTCCCCTTATGTCTTGCTGCTTCTAGGATTCTCTCCTTCATTTTAATCTTGGCTAATGTAATGATGATGTGCCTTGGTGTGTTCCTTCTTGGGTCCAACTTCTTTGGGACTCTCTGAGCTTCCTGGATTTCTTGGAAGTCTATTTCCTTTGCCAGCTTGGGGGAAATTCTCCTTTATTATTTGTTCAAATAAGTTTTCCACTGGTGGCTGTGCCTTTCCCCCTTCTGGTACCCCTATAATTCGGATGTTGGAATGTTTAAAGATGTCTTGGAGGTTCCTAAGCTTCTCCTCATTTTTCTGAATTCTTATTTCTTCATTCTTTTCTGTTTGATCATTTTTTTCTTCCTTCTGGTCCACTCCCTTGATTTGAGTCCCAATTTTCTTTCCATTACTATTGGTTTCCTTTGTATTACCATTCATTTCAATTAGTTTAGCTTCCATATGTTTCTCTAATTTGTGACTAAAATCAACTAGTTCTGTAAGGATCCTGATAACCAGTGTTTTGAACTGTGCATCTGAAAGACTGGCTATTTCTTCATCGCTTAGATCTATCGGTTCTGGGGCTCTGAGTTGTCCTAGAGCCATTTTTGGTCTATTCGTGCTGTTAAGTAAGAGGAGCGAAGCCTTAGTTGTTTACCAGGATGGGGAGACCCAGGTCGCTGGTTTGTGACGCTGTGTGTGGGGGCGTGGTCAGAGAGGGAGCAATGGCGGTCCTCTCCGCTAGCCCAGCCCGTCCAGTCACACCACACGCCTTGGGCTTGTTTATCCGATCGGTATTGTGTGAGGCTGCTGTCCCGCGCAGGCTTCCCTTCTCACTGGTTTCTCCGCACGTAAATGCGCGACTGACTGACCCGCCTCGCCTCTTCCCTGTGCGCTCCCGTAGCTAGCTCGCTGGCGCCTTTGGCTGCTTGCGTGCGCACCGCGCACCACCCGGGAATTTTTTCTTGCTAACCTGCTCTGCTGCTGGCTTCGCTCCTCGTACAGGTCCAGCTGAGTATCTAGTTGTCCTTTGGACTCCGTATTGTCGAGTTTCCGTGTGGCTTGGTTGTGACTGCTGTTAAAAATAGTTGTTCTTAGATTTGGTTGTGCACAGAGGCAAGGTGGTTCCTCCACCTACGTCTCCATCTTGGCGGAAGTCCCATTTTTCTATTTTTTACATAAAATTACCTCTTGATTATGGATGGTTAGGATACTATGTAGCTTTATGAACTCCATTTGTATCAAAAGGACAATATGGGGATTGGGGAGAGTTTGAGACTGTCTGGATAGAGTTCACCGAACTCTGAGCTCTGTCAGGGCACAGGCCACATCACTTCATTTCAGTTTTATCTCCGTGCCTTGCACAGTGCATGCTGTGTAAGAAGTACCTAATAAATGTGTGTCAAAGAAATAATAATACTGACAGCTGACATATATTGATTGTTTTCTATGTGTTACTATCCTAAGCATGAATAGTTCATATGATCCTCACAGAAACTCACAAAATACTTGATAGGGTACCTATTAGTTCATTCACTATAGGGCAAAGCTTAAGAACTTCAGGGATTCTATAATTGTCTGAATTTAGGTGTCCTTTGATTCACCTCCGTTTTCCAAACTATGGAATTTCTTTTCCTCTCTGTGCATCTGGTCTTTATCATCTCACACACTGTTTACTTGGTCCCTTATGCTTGCTAGAATCTCAGTACTTCAGTCATATGGGTTTAAAACCTCTCTTGGGTGCCAGTTCCTTGAACTCATATTCCATAAGCTGTGAATTCCTGCACTAATTGTCACTCCTTTGCTTTATTTCTGTCCCAGGATTTAGTAGAGGTGCTGTATTCAGGAATACAGAATACAGAAACCATAGAAATATCAGAAACCATAAAAAAAGAAGAGAATTGGGAAACCCATAAGGTCAACTACATGAATAAAAAAATATATAAAATTTTGGAACAAACAAACAAAAAATTAGCAAGGGTCTCAAAAGTCTAGTTTTCAGGTTTTGGAATGTATATTTAAAAAGTAACATATCTTTAAAGATTATAACCACAATACCATTATCACACAAAAATAGAAATATAATAATTCCTTAATATCATCAAATATTCAGGCTACATTTACATTTCTTTTATATTCTCGTACTTTAAAATTAAATTTTTATTTTATTAAATTTTCCCAATAGTTATCAAATTTTCAAGTAGCAAAGTCAAAATAATTTAACAGTAAACATCTATTTACAGGCCATCTAGATTATACCATGAATATTTTACTATTTCTGGTTTTATCATATATCTAGCTATCAGTCATCTATTTTTTACACATTTTAAAGTAAATTACAGACATCTGCATAATTTACTTTAGTTCAACATGCATATTATTAACAAAAGTCTAATATTTGTTTACTTTTTCTTTTGATGTAAACTTTCCAAACAAAAGTTTGGAATAAAAAGCACAGGTCTTCTGTTCTGACAAATGCACATATCTATATAACTCAAACTGCTATCAAAGTACAGAATATTGGCCCTGGCTAATGTGGCACAGTGGATTGAGTGCTGGTCTGCAAACCAAAGGGTGGCTGGTTTGATTCCCAGTCAGGACACATGCCTGGGTTGCAGAACAGGTCCGCAGGAGGGAGCGTGTGAGAAGCAACCACACATTGCTGTTTCTCTCTCTTTCTTTCTCCTTCTCTTCCTCTAAAAATAAATAAATAAATAAATAATAAGATACAGAATCTTGTCATTGCCATCATGCCTTCTTATTTATTCCTTATTTCTATCCCCCCAAGAGACAGCCACTGTTCTGGTGTTTCCATTGTAGATTAGATTTGGCTGTTCTAGAATCTTATATAAATAGCCTTACTCTTTTGTGTGAGGTTTTTCCTCCAACACAGCATAATGTTTTTGAGAGTCATGTACATTGTTATGGAAATCAGTGATCCATTCCTTTTTCTTGCTGAGTCATATTTCATTGTAAGAGTATGTCATAGTTTTGTTCATATATTCTCTGATTGATGGACATCTGGGCTGTTTCCAGTTTGGGGGTATTATGTACATAGCTCCTATGAACATTCTTATACAAATGTTCTTGGGGTCATATGTATTGATTTTTCTTGGGTATTAATGTTATAGGTAGGTATATACTTTGTCTTATAAGAAATTGCCAGATCTGTGTTTCTAAAGAGTTTGTGGGGCTTTTTATTCTCCAACAATAAAGGTTCTGATTTTCTCACATCTTCTCCAACATTTGGTATTATGCATCATTTTAATCTTAGCCATTTTAGTGAGTATAGACTTTTATCCTATTTTGGTGTTCATTACATTTCCCTGATAACTAATGACATTGAGCATTTCATATGTGCTTATTGGCTATTAGCTTGTATTCCTTTGTGAAATGTCTGTTAAAATATTTTGTCCATTTTGCATTTGTTTACTTGGCTTTTAAAAGTTTTGTCTACTGAGGTATATTTACATACCTTGTATGTGAAAGTCATGAGTTTTGACAAAGGCATATATTTGTTCAACTACTACCATAATCAAGACATTACTTTCATCATCTCCAAAAATTTTCTTGTGTTTCTTTGTAGTAAATGTGGCATTTTGTTTTTTGGTTTCTTTCATTTAACATAGTGCTTCTGAGAGTCATCCATCTTGTTTCACATAAATTGCTCGTAGCTTTCTATGTTTTGGATGTACCACTATCTGTTTCGCCACTCACTAGTGATACACATTCAGGTTCTTTAGAGTTTTAGCAATTATGAATAAAATTTCCTCAAGGAGTCTCATATGAAAGAATGGAATTGCTGGATCTTAAGGCAATTGTATGTTTAACATTGTAAGAAATATCTACACTGGCAATGACTGAGAGATCCTGTTGCTCCACATTCTTTCCAGAACTAGGTACTTACTGTTTTTATTTTAAATTCTTACCATTCTAATAATTTTTAGTGGTTTTCAAATTCTGTGTTTTAGAAGAACTTAAATTTCTTCAGGGTTTCTAAAGACAAACCAGGACCTCTCAGTTCAGCTCCATTCTAAAAATTTTTCTTCCTTGTCTTCATTTTTTTATCTTTTCTTTCTTTGTTTGCTTATTTATTTATTTATTTTTATTTTGAAAAGATTTCGAGTGCCTATTATGTGGCAGGCACTGACCTGGTCATTGGAAATATACTAGGGAACAACACAGACAAAACTCACTACCTTCATCAAGCTCACGTTCTAGAGTGGAGAGACAGAGAATGAACAGTAACATAACAAGTAAATACATAGTATGTTTCCAAAGCAAATGGGATCAGGAATACTCCAGGAAGGGCCGCAGTTTTTGTGAGGTAGAATTGAAGGAGAGGGCGAAGTCATGCACATATGAGGGAAGAACATAAAAGCAGAGGAAACAATGTAAGTTAGAGGCATGTCTCCCATGTTTGAGGAACAGCAAACAGGCTAATATGGCTAAAGGTGAGTAAAGGTGTGAAGGGGAGGGTTACTGCAGGTGATCATGCCAGTGATTATTGTGTGGGGCCATGAAAACTTTTGTGAGAACATTGGGTTTAGTATGGAAGCCAGTATAGAAATGGGTTTAGTATGGAAGCCAGTATAGAAATGGGAAGCCAGTCAAGGGTTTTGAGCAAAGTGGCATAATCTGACTTATGTTTAACAGGAATACTCAAGGTTTTTTTGTTGTTGTTGAGAATAGATGGTAAGTATTTAAGGATAACATTGGGGAATTGAGTTAGGAGGTTTTATAGTAATTCACATGAAGGCTAAAGGCAGCCTAGAAAATGGTAATGAAGGGGATAGGAACTAGTATGATTCTGGATATATGTTGAAGGTAAAGCCAATAAGATTTGGATTTGTAAAAGCAACACATCTTGTCATTCTTGGTCATAAGCAGTAGAAATCAATTCTATCTTTAAGAAAAATAATTTGTTTTACAAATTCACAGAATCACTTGGAGGATCAGCCTTGGTAAATGGGCAGGAGCTAAAGAGCTCCAGAAGCATAGGCAGTGGAAACACCAGGAACAATTAATAATTGGACCCAAAGAATCTGGTCTTCATGCTATAGTTGCTATGGGAATGCATATGATCCCTACCGATTTCCATATCTTTAGCATGTGCTAAAAATTCAAAGTCCTATAAGAGAGCATATGATTGGCTGAGCTTTAATCATAGTAGGATGATGTGGCCCCATTCAGATCTATGATAGCATGGAAGTATTATCTCTCACTAAAACCATATTCTATTGGGAACTGCCCTAGCAGGTTTCAGAAGCTGTAATCCCCATGGCTAAGGCTGAGTAAAGAACCGTGGGACCATAGCCATTTAGGAGACAAAGCTTAACTTCCTGGTAGGGGCACCACCTCTGCCCCCTTTCTCTTCACCCTGCTTGGCCCGGGAAGATGACTGGTTAGCCAATAATGGGTAAGATTCCTCAAAAGAGGGACAACCTAAGACAGGCATGGTTGAGAAGGGGCCCTAAGGGAAGGACTTGGGGAGCTATAGAAAAGGGGGGTGATGGACCCTCACCCCTTGGCTTTGACATAGCCTGAGTCCTCATTCTTTCTGCAAGAGGTCTTCTAATCTCTTGGGTGCCTTGCATTCCCTGCTTGATTTAAGCCTAAAACACTACATGAAGCCTGAAACAATGCCAGTGGTGGGTGCAGCCCTGTGCTGGAAAGGGTGGGTTCTCTAGGGCGATCAGGCCTAAGAAGGAATGCATAAAATCCTATGAAACTTACTTTGCTAATACCCTCAATTTAAATGATAAGGATCCAAGCAGGAAGTGAGTTTGTTCCCCAAAGTCTTATGGCTATTTATCTGACCTTGACTCAGATTAAGCCCTCAGAGTTCTTTGAATGTCACCTATTGTTTAATCATTTCTGCCTGACAAGGATTGATGAGCTTTATGTAAACACCCTGTATTCCTGTGCAAACTGAACCCAATTCAACTTGCCTTGTCAGGGTAGAGGTCAAGGCGCTCTCCCCTCGAGGGAGAAACCACACCGTCCCTTTTCCTCCACAGGACTTGGTAGTCCATGTGAATTTGTCTTGTCTCATTCATAATGCCATGGACCCCAGGAGCTGGGATCCATGACAATATTCAATGATGGATTCCTCAAAAGTCAAATCACACTATTATTAGGAAGGAAGTGTTAAAAATTCAATAGCCAGGAACATAACAATTGTCCACCAAAATATTCATGATAGAAGATTTGAAAAGTACTCCAAAAATGTAAAGGAAAGGGAGAAATAATCTCCCCCAATATTACTGTATAGATAAAAACACTAAGAAGATTTTGTATATTTCTTTACAGATAATTGTTTTCTATGTATAGGATTTATACAGAGTTGCACTATGCAATTGAATGTCATTTGCAACACTACATCTCACTTTCTAAATATCTTCCTCAAAGCATTTCTATTATTTCTTACATGTAATTTTTCCTTCATTATTAAACCTATAGTGAATCTGCTTTTGTTGAATGGGCAGACAAAGGAGGTCAACTACTCATACGTTTCTGATGACCTGGGTTCCATTTTTATATCAACTGAACCAGCAATTACATGTTCTCATTCATTTAAACAGCAGCAACATAAATGTGGCTAAGAACAAGCAAAGTATTCAAATTGTTGTCATAGCAAATACTACTCTACAAGGATGGAATTGCCGTCAAAACTAAACTGGCAGACAGTATAACTCTGGGATATCCCAGATATTTGCAAGTCAGTTGTTAGTGTGGAAGAAGCAATTTATGGGTGCCAGCGAACAATGTATGACTGTGTAGATTGTAAGAAAACTGAATTTTTGATAAGGACAATTTCTTATGTTCATAAACAGTGGCAAGTCTTAACTGAATCTGTTTAGTACCAGTGACATTAAATGTTCTTCCACTTATAGCTTGATTAGCTATGATATAAGAATCATTCAATTCTTGGATAACTTATGCAAATGTCAAAGATGGAATTATTTAATCCTTGTAACTTTATTATTTTTGGAAATATGCCACTTAATCTTTTATTGAAAAAGTCATAAAATGGGTTAGAAAGAAATAAAATTAATAGAAACTTTCTTTAGTATCTTTGGAAAAAACACCACTGATATTATAACAATTTTTACTCATTCATTAATTTATTCACTTGTATTCCAAAAATAATTTAATCAAGTGCTTTCTATGTGTTAGGCACTATGGATTAAATAGTGGGTAAAAGGATGTTTTCCCTACCTTCGAGTAGCTTGGGTAGTGGAGTAGACAAATATTAATTTAATAATCACATCTTTGACAAGTACTACAAAAGAAATACTCATGGTGCTGGGAATTGTGTAATGGGAATTCTGACGGTGTGGTTAGTTAGGGGAGACCTTCCTAGGAGTGGTAACTGAGCAAAAACTAAAAGATGAATAGAAGTTATCTACTCTAGGTTAAATAAATGGGGATTATAAGGGCTGGTAGAGAGAAGAACAGGTGCAAAAATCCTTAACAAGGAAGACAGGTAGAAAACTCAAGAGAAAGTGAACATGGTGTAACATGAAGCTGGAAATGCAGGTAGAGGTCAGAACATGCAGGTGATAATATGATTTTAGATTTGTATAATGTCACTCTGAATGCAGGCTGGAGAGTGGATTAGAAGGAGATATG
>NW_026521465.1:0-5931 GCF_021234435.1 Artibeus jamaicensis
TAAATAACTTGAAGTGGAAATAATAACTTAAGGTTGAGTTTCCTGATATCAAGCATCTTTTCATATATTTATTAGACTTGTGCCTATCTTCTTTTTAACAATGTGGGAATTAGAAGCATAAGTGGTAGCTACAAAATAGACAGGGTGTAGTTAAGATTATTATAGAAAATGAAGAAGCCAAAGAACTTATTTGTATGACCCATGGACATGAACTAAGTGGTGGAGGCTGGAGAGTGAGGTGACTCAAGGCAGAGGGGAATAAAGGGGAGAAAAAGTGACACAACCATAATAGCATAATCAATAAAATATGCTTAAAAATATTTGGTGCCAGTCTCTCCTGGCCTGCAGTTTCTGTTGAGAAATTTGCTGACATTCTTATTGAGTTTCTTTGTAGGTAACTAACTGCTTTTCTCTTGCCACTTTTCACATGGTCTTTAAACTTTGGTATTTTCATTATGAAGTGTCTTGGTGTGGGCCTCTTTAGGTTCATCTTGTTTGGGACTCCGAGCCTTTTTTCTTGTATGTTTGTTTCCTTCACCACAGGGAAGGTTTCCATCATTATTTCTGCTGGTAGGTTTTCAATACCTTGTCTCTTCTCCTTTTACCCGTGTAGTGCAAATGTTGTGACACTTCATGTGGCCCCAGAGGTCTTTGAAACTAGCCACATTTTTTAAATTCTTTCTTCTTTTTACTATTCTGTTTGGTTGTTTTCTGCTACCTTGACTTCCAAATTGTTGATTTGATTCTCTGCTTCATCTAATCTGCTATTTATTGACTCTAATGTATCCTTCATCTCTATTGCACCTTCATTTCTGATTGATTCTCTTTCGTATTTTCTGTCTCTTTGTTTATATTTCCTATCTCTTTGTTATAGTTCTCACTGAGAACATTTATGCTTCCCCTAAGTTCATTGGACATTCTTATGACCAGTGTTTTGAATTCTGCATCTGGTAAATTGCTTGCCTTCATTTTGTTGTGTTGTTTTTCTAGAATTTTGTCCTGTTCTTTCATTTGGTTCATATTTCCTTGTCTTCTCCTTTTGGTTTCCTACCTGTGTTTGTTCCTATGTATCAGGTAGATATGTTATGTTTCCTAGTCTTGTTAGAGTGGCCTTATAGAGTAAGTGTCCTGTAGAGCCTGGTGGCACAGACTCCCTAATTACCTGAGCTAGGTTCCCAAGGTGTCCCATGTGTGGATCGCACTGTTGTAGTGAGCCTGATTGTTGCCAAGCCACAGTGGGACTGAATCACAGTCACAGTTGGTGTGAAGATTGGGCACAGACAGGGGCTATAGGAGTCGCAACCATTTTTAGCAAACCTGTGGTTCTACAACTTATTTTGGTATTTTTTGACTATAGTGGTGTTTTGGTGTTGTCTGAAGACAGCCACAAGGTGTGTTGGTACTGGGGCCTTTAGTGATGGGCTCTGGTACAGGCTCAGTTAAGTCTCTATCTGTGTCTGACCCAGGACCACATGGTAGAAACTACAACATGATCTGTGGTTGGTTGCTGCCTGTGCTGGGCTTCAAGGCACCTGGGAGTGGTTATGTTGTTAACCGAAGCTTGCTGCCACTAGTGCCAGACTTAAGGTTACTTAGGTACAGGGACTGCTGAGGCCCACCATTGCTTCTTTGGGATTTGCAAACCTTTGATAGATTTTTGAAAACTCTGCTGTGTGGACCCAGGTCAATTATGTCAAAATTGTGTGGGGTGTGGTCTCATACTATCATCTGTGTGGGGTGAAAACTGCATTATCCAGGTTAATGAAGACTCTGATTTGGCACTAGCCTGTGACTGTAGGTTGTGTGTAGGGGCAGGGATTGGGTGAAGGGCAAGGGCTCAACAAAGGAACCGTTATGCCTGCCCACACTTTAGTTTCAGAGAAAACTGCCCCATCAACCCTTACCCTAAAGTCAGACAATTCAGTTCCTCCCCATATGTACCTGGTGCTTTTTAAGCTGCTGACATTTCACTAGAATTTTGGACAAGTTTTTGCAAGCAAGTACATCTGTGCTCATGCCCTTTAAGAGGATGTCTGATCCTAGAGCAGCCCTCTGTCTCACCAGGACAGAGTCACTGCTGATTTTTACAACCAGTCATTGTGGGGACTCCTTTTCCTGCTTTGGGCTGGGGAGTCCTTTGTTGGGCTGAAGCCCCTCACTCCTCAGTGGAGACCTCTGCAGCCAAGACATTCCTTCCAATTCTTAACTCCTACAGGTGTGTGTGGGACCACCAAGGGTGGTGGTTCTATAATTTAGCTGTAATTCTGATGTGATCATAGAAGGAGACAAGCAAACTGGTTTCCTGCTCTGCCATCTTGAACCAAAAGAACAACATTGTTTATTACACAGACACTTTTCTCACAGTTCTAGACCTGGAAGCCCAAGAAGACACCAGCAGACTTTATGTCCATAATGTTTTCTTGCAGATTTTCATATTTTTCTTCTGTGCTACATTTTATCTTATTTGGTACATCGACCTCGCATGTCACAAATTTCTTCTTTTGTAGTACCTTATCTACTCTTTTCCCATTCACTTTAATATACATATGTGTGTTGCCTGTACATTCAATTTCATCATATGTTATTCAACATATTCTGTAGGGGACTGGTTTGTCTTGGCCTTGCAAATGTGACTCAGCTCTGTATGGAAAACCTACAGAAGTGAAGTGGTGGGCAGGAGCCAGACCTTCAAACCGAGTTGTCCCATGGGAATTGAGGCTCAGAAAATGCATACAGACTGTTACGGCTTGTTCTTGCTAAAACTTCATCATCCTGGTCTAAAACAACAAATGTGTATTGTCTATCTTCAAGGTAATATCCAAAGCCTGTATTAGTTCTCCCAAGGACAGAGCTAATGAGCTCATCGCCATTCCCCTTTGCATGTTATTTTTATTTCCTTGATTATACCTAGAATGTAGACAATAATATTCTATGTGATAGATAATAAATCTTTCTTTTGATGTAAGACCCCAGAAAAAATAATAAAAGCCTGTCTAGGCAAGTGGTCAGGCACTCCCCTCGAGGGAGTGGCCAATCACTAGGCACTCCCCCTTGAGAGAGAGGTGCTGTTCCTTTTTCCACACAGGGTTGTTGTCGCCTGTGCATTGATTCTCGTCATCAACCACAACGGACGGACTTTGCTGGACAGAGTCTGCAAAGACTCTGAAAATTGAAAATATTCAATTTCAACAGTGAAGCCTTAATTATAAATAATTTTTTCTGCTTTATCCAGAACATTCTTAATGAAGCTGACACTTTTAACATCAAGAGTGTGAGAGTGAATATAGTTCCTACTAGTACAGTTTGGTGCCACCTCTTGAACTGGGTTAAGGTGTCAGCAGTTCTGTCATCATTGCTTTTACACCATCAGTGTGGGTGTCCAGCAATTGTTCCAGGACGAATAATGAGATTCAAGAAAATTAACCAACAGTTTGAATATTTCAGCACCATTTTTTGTGTGATCAGTGAAGATCTTCCATGATTATTTTGTACTGATACTGAACAAATGCAAGAAAAACAGCAAGCCTGGCCATTTTTTTTGTTGGTCAGTTGATTCATGAAGCAAAAGTGCTGGTAAGTTATCAACCCAGTTTCATGCTCATATCTTTAACTGTGTAACTGGAAAGTGGCAGGGCTACTATTTCTTTCACTGCATGTTGTAACCGACAAGGTGTACAAATGTGCAGCTAACGTGGCTTTGTTTGAAGAAACTTGTTAAGCAGCGGGCAAGAAGTCATGAGCTCCCAGGAGGCCTTGGACTCTTGAGCTCTCAGGTGACCTTCTTGTCAGGGGAAATTCTGCCGGTAACTTAGCAGGAAAATGGGTAGTGTTTTCAGCATTGCCACCACCCCTTGTATGGCAGGGATGCAAGGGACTGAAAGGGGATAGGGACAGCAGACACCCTCACTGGTAGCACAGAGCCATCACCTGCTGCCTCCTCACTTCCATGGCCCATACAGACACAGAATGTGATACCTTCTTATTTAATAGATGTTTCTGATAGAATACCTACCATCTGAAGAGTCTCAAATACTGACTTTTCACTACTCAGTGGTGAAATGGAGAAATGGAGGGTGGTCCATGAAAGTCACTGAATGTCTTATTTTAAGGTGAACTTGCTTAGTCTACAATATGTGCTTTTTAGTTAATCAGGGTGAGGATGTCTTTTCTTTTGTAAAATGACGTAACAGTGTTTGAAAAACGAAAGACTGGCAACCCTGTGAGAAACTGTGATTTATTTCTGAGTGTACAGAGAAAGGGGGAGGTGATAAAAAGTTTGACTGTTGAAGTGGCAAGAAGGCAGGTTGAACTTGTGAAAGACCACTTCCCCATAGGCTGGCCTCCCTCAACTTTTCATGGACACTGCTCACACGAGTGGGTGAAGCAGACACCAAGCATGGGCCTACTAGGCAGTGCATGCTGCAAACACAAGCTCATAATCAGCCCCGACCAGCAGGGGAAAAACTTGTGCTCCCCTCAGCCCAAGAGCTTGTTGGATGGAGAAGGGTCTGCAAGTCACCATGCTCATTCCAGTTACTGCCCACACAGAGCCTGGGCTTTTCTGATCATGCAACTTAGAGCACTGGAGCTGGAGGTTAGATCCCTCTCCTGGGCCCTGGGTCCTTATTGGATTCTAGTTTTGGGCCCTGGAAAGAATGTACAGTGGGGACTCACATACTTCCCGCTGTTCCTGTCTGTGAACTTCCCTGATAAACACACCTCCAGCAGCCCGTGGTTCATATTTTCACATTTCTAGGGCATCCCTATGGTTACTCTGCAAGTAACTGAGAACTACTACATAAAATTAATAGTTGGAAAGTTCAGTCCAATTATATCAGAATAACATATAAAGTAACTAAACAAACAGACTTGCATTTCCTCTACTGTGTCCCAAGTTTAAGCTTTAAATTATATAAAAATGAGAATTAAAAGAAGAAAGCCTCTAAACATTTGCAAGTTAAGATGCACACTTCTAAATAACTCCAGGTTAAAGGAAAATCAGAAGGAAAAAAAAATAAGTGACAATTCTCAAGTTGATTTATACATTCAGTGAAGTCCCTGTCAGAATTCCAGTAGACTTTTTGGGGTAGAAATTGACAAGCTCATCCTAACATTCATATGGTAATACAAAAACATAAAATACCTTATCTCGTTTGGAAAAAATATAAACCTGGAGGGCTTTCACCATCTGATTTCAAAATTTACTACAACCCGTATTAATCTAGACAGTGAGATTCTGACACAAAGGTAGACTTGTATATTAATGGCACAGAATCAGGAATTTAGAAATAAAAACTTTTTATTATGAACTAAATTTACCAAGGTCCCATGTGAATCCACTGGGAGGAAATCTTGTCTTTTCTTAAACCAAGATGTGATGCTGGATTAAATGGATATCCACTGTCAAAACAACACAAAACAAAATAGAACAAAAAGATGCTTAAATCATACTACACAAAAAAATAAATTCAGAATTGATCACAAACCCTAATATAAAACAAATGTTTAAAATTTCTCAAAGAAAACACAGGAGAAAATCTTTATGACATTTTAGATATGACATCAAAAGTGTGATCGGTACAAAAAAATTGATAAGTTGAACTTCATCAAAATTCAAAATTTTTGCTCTCAAACCCCACTGTTTAAAGAATAAAAAGTCAAGCCACAGATTGGAGAAAATACTTAAAAAGAACTTTTATGTTCAGAATACTTGTTAAAGAACTTAGATTCAGAATATAATGCATGAAGAACTTGTACAACTTAATGAGAAGATAATACACTTTTTGAAAAAGGCAAAAAATTTGAATATATACTTCACTAAAGAAGATACATGAGTGGCTATTAAGCAGATAAAAACATAATCAAACTCTGCTCTAGCTTTGTAGTACAGTAACTGCAAATGAAAGGTCATGTCTTGATTCCCAATCAGGG
>NW_026521466.1:0-3083 GCF_021234435.1 Artibeus jamaicensis
TGCCTCGGCCCGCGAGGCAGTCAACGGGGTCCGCCGATATACCTGTAACGGATGAAGGGGATGGGACAGGAGGCTCGAAGAATGGCAGCAAGACAAAGGATTCTGATCAAGCTGCAAATTTTATTTCAAAATGGAGGGAGTTATATAGAGGAGGGCAGTGGAGGAAGTGCAGTGGATAGGTGGCTTCAAGGCGTGCTCTAGCCTGCGATTGGCCGGGGGTGCATGGCGGGCGCGTGATCAAGGCACTGATTGGTGTGCCACCCGCATGTCCAGGAGGGGAGTTCTATGGCTCCTAACCGCAGCATCCTGTTATTCAGGCGCAACCTTCAGGTCGGATTGTATCAGCCTGTTTCAGGCTTATCCCAGCCCCCAACATCTCCTCCCTTATTTTTATTTTTAAGGTGAGGAGTGGACATTAACCGGCTAGGGGAGGCAGAGGTCTGGCTCCTCCTGAGCTCGTCCTGAGCTCTGAAGCACCCTTTTCGGAGGAGAGGGTTGGGGCGCTGACCTCTATGCAAGCCGACTTGCCTCTCAGGAGACATGGCAGGGCCACCTTCGGGGTAGCTTCTCCTTGCGATGCTTTGCTCTGCACCTAGCGGTATCCATTACAATTCATATGTAAAGTATAATGCCAAGAGTTATACTGTTCCCGTAGGAGGTGGGGGTGTAAAAGGGAGTTTATGCGCGAGGACATCCTCGGAGAAAACGCTGCGAGTCAGTGCCAGGTTCATTCATTTCTAGCTGGTGATAATGTATCTGGATAGGCTTGCCAAGAAGGGAGTTAAGTTGGTCTCGGATGAGGTTTGTGGTGCGCCTGAGAATCCAGGGAGCAAAGGTCAGGAAGAGAATGATAGCTATTAAAGGCCCGAGGAGAGGGAGAAGAAAGGGGAGCAGTCCGTTGAAGGCTGTAAGGAAAGGGCTCTCAGTCAGAGCTTTTCGCCGTTTTTCCAGGTCTTCTTGAAGGGTCTTGATCTTGTCCCGTACGATGCCTGACTTGTTGGCATAAAAGCAGCATCGTTCCTGTAAAGCTAAACAGATACCTCCCTGCTCTGCTGTGAGTAAGTCTAGACCTCGTCTATTCTGTAGGACTACTTCTGCTAGGGAATCTAATTGGTCTTGAATGTCAGTAATAGTATTTGATAAGGCTTGTACATCATCGACAAGTTGTTTGGAAAGTTTTGTATAGGAGTGAATTGCGACTCCTAATCCTGTAGTTCCGGTAGCTACTGCTCCAGAGACTCCTAGACCAACAAGCAGGGGAATAACAGCTAAGGCTCTTTTGTGTCGTCCTGCGAAGTGGTCAAAAGCAGGGACGGGGACAGGTTCATCTCCTGGGATGATGTCTATGTCAGGTAATAAGGCAGCTAAGGCACATAGCCCTGTCCAATTGGCGGGCAAGGCGGTGAAAGCTAGATTATTACCACACACGAATGCTCGCCCTGGGCCAGGACAGAGGGATGTGCTGTAATTAAGCGTGTGGCTACAATTGGTAAAGCTGGCGAAACCAACAGAAATATCAAAAGAATTATTTTGTGAACTTTTATAGATACAAGGGGAGGAGTCAAAGAGCATAGGCTGAACTCTAAAGGGTATGCTGAGGGTGCAGTTTTGTTCGGTGATATTCAGGGCTGATATGTTGGTGGAGACAGCTAGAGGCATGGGGGTGCCTTGCACGCCGCGGGTGAAATGGCGGACGCGCCATGCGCTGAAGGCAAAATGGCGGCGGCGGGTGCGTGAGAGGTACTATAAGGAGGCGGTTTGAATGGCGGAAGGACTGCCGCCACGAGTGGTGGCCAGTCAGGATTATTGTAGCGAGCGGCCTCGTCCTCTAATTCTGCCTGTTCAGAGGGATCTAACTGGTCGCCGGGGTGTGACTGCGGAGAATTTCTTGCCCCTCTTTGCGGGCCGGGGAGTGACTGCGGAGAATTTCTTGACCTTCTTTGCAAAGGTGCTGTATGTCAGGGGAATTATTGTGGTTTTTAATAGTCATTTAGACAGTCGCCTACACGGCGCCAGACGCGGGAGTCAATGCTACCCTCCTGAGGAAACTATGGGCAGATTTTAAAAACGAAAGTGAAAAAGGAATTCAAATCTTTTTTACGAACTCTTATCTTGCGCACCTTGAGAGACTCTTTTAATTGAGCAACGAACAAATCATGTTGTGAGCATGCCTGTCCCATGGCTGGGTCTTACCTTTGAAATGCCGCTGTCGGGGAACGGGGTCCTCTGGGAATGCCGGCGCGCGGTCGAGTAGCCGCGGTGAGCCGGGCGAAACGCTGCGATCGAAGGGGACAGCGGTCCGCACAGGCGATCAGCGGGGCCCCACGTTGGGCGCCAGTTGCCTCGGCCCGCGAGGCAGTCAACGGGGTCCGCCGATATACCTGTAACGGATGAAGGGGGATGGGACAGGAGGCGCGAAGAATGGCAGCAAGACAAAGGATTCTGATCAAGCTGCAAATTTATTTCAAAATGGAGGGAGTTATATAGAGGGCAGTGGAGGAAGTGCAGTGGATAGGTGGCTTCAAGGCGTGCTCTAGCCTGCGATTGGCCGGGGGGTGCATGGCGGGCGCGTGATCAAGGCACTGATTGGTGTGCCACCCGCATGTCCAGGAGGGGGAGTTCTATGGCTCCTAACCGCAGCATCCTGTTATTCAGGCGCAACCTTCAGGTCGGATTGTATCAGCCTGTTTCAGGCTTATCCCAGCCCCCAACACAGGACATTGCTTCCCTTGGGAAGAAGGCTGGCTGGTTGCAGTGACTCAGCAGCCCTGGTGCTTGCAGGGGCAGCTCAGCCTGGGCACACACAGTCCCTGACCACTGCTGGGATGAAACAGGCCTGCCTTTGATGAGGGTTAATTGGATTTCCATGTCTCTAAATTCATTATAGAAGGCCAAGAAAAGACAAATACTGTTGTTTCTTCCTACGGGTTATCTTGATATGGGAAACTTTGAAAAACCTCTGTTTAACCTTTATTTGCCCAGGCCCCAGGCGCCCTAGAGAGAATGATGGGGCCGTCTGGGAGGGCGGGTGGCCGGATAGTGAGGACTGGAATTAGCACCCCCGCTGATAGAACAATTATCAC
>NW_026521467.1:0-8113 GCF_021234435.1 Artibeus jamaicensis
AACTTTCAGATGCACAGTTCAAAACACTGGTGATCAGGATGCTCACAGAACTGGTTGATTTTAGTCACAACTTAGAGGAACATATGAAGGCTAAACTAATTGAAATGAATGGAAATGCACAGGAAACCAATAGTAATGGAAAGGAAACTGGGGCTCAAATCAAGGGAGCAGAACAGAAGGAAGGAAAAAATGGCCAAACATAAAAGGATGAAGAAACAAGAATTCAAAAAAATGAGGAGAGGCTTAGGAACCTCCAGGACATCTTTAAACCCTCCAACATCTGAATTATAGGAGTACCAGAAGGGGAAGAGGAACAGCCAGGAGTGGAAAATTATTTGAACAAATAATAAAGAAGAACTTCCCCATTCTGGCAAAGGCAATAGACTTCCAGGAAATCCAGGAAGCTCAGAGAGTACCAAAGAAGTTGGACCCAAGAAAGAACACACCAAGGCACATCATCATTACATTAGCCAACATTCAAATGAAGGAAAGAATCCTAGAAGCAGCAAGAGCTAAGGGGACAGTCACCTACAAAGGAGTTCCCATCAGACTGTCAGCAGATTTCTCAAAAGACACCTTACAGGCAAGAAGGGGATGGAAAGAAGTATTCCAAGTCATGAAATCCAAAGACCTACATCCAAGGTTGATCTATCCAGAAATGCTTTCATTTAGAATGGAAGGGCAGATAAAGTGCTTCTCAGATAAGATCAAATTAAGGAGTTCATCATCACCAAGCCCTTATTATATGAAATGTTAAAGGGACTTATCTAAGAAAAAGAAGATAAAAAGATGAACAGGGAAAGGACAGCAAACTCACAGTTATCAACAACCACACTTAAAACGAAAGCAAATTAAGAGGCCAGCTATATCAGGAGCAGAACCATAGAAATGAAGATCACATGGAGGGTTAGCATCAGGGGAGTGGGAGAAGGAGAAGGGGGGAGAAGGTCCAGAAAATAAGTAGCATAGACAGTAGGTAGAAAATAGATAGGGGGAGGGTAAGAATAGTATGGTAAATATAGAATCTAAAGAACTTGAGACACGTGTCCATGAACTAAAGGGGGGGAATTGTGGGGGAGGGGTGTGGAGGGTGGAGGGGAATGAAGGGGGGAAATAGAACAAATGTAATGGCATATCAATAAAATAAATATATTTTTTAAAAGAAAATAGAGTACATAGGCCCACAATAAAAAGTAATGTTTCATGATAGCTTTGTTTCAGTTTTCTACATTTATATGTGGTTGGTTACTGTGTAAAATATGTCTCTAGCTGAGGGTGGTGGTCAAATTATTTTCAATGCTATTTTTATTTAGTTCTTTAACAACAGATTAAGTCTCACTGTTGAACTAAGTTTAATGCCTCCAACTCTATTTTGATACTACAAATTACTTTAAAGATGAGCTATTGTTAAACACAAAAAATGTGAAATTCTGGTCTTACAAGTTTTAATTAAATATTCTCTTCCTGTATGAAATGCTTATATTTAATACTCAAGTGCCTAGAACTTATCTATTGGTTTACCTCTAAGTTTTCAGTTTATTCTTCTTTACCATAGGACAATTATCAGTCATTATCAAAGTATTTTCACAGATCACCTCCCACTGGTGAGAGTAACTGTATTGATTTACAGGACCAAACAGTTGAAAATTAAGAAATAATAACATCCTGCCCTGGCTGGTGTAGCTCAGTGGATTGAGCACAGGCCTGTGAGACAAATGGTCACTGGTTCAATTTCCAGTTGGGGCACGTGCCTGGGTTGCGGGCCAGGTCCCCAATAGGGGACATTTGAGAGCCAACCACACATTGATGTTTCTCTCCCACACTTTCTCCTTCCCTTCCCCTTGCTCTAAAAATAAATAAATAAATAAATATTTTAAAAAAATAAATAACAACATCCTATTAAATTTTATGTAATCGTGAACTGATAAGATACTTTCAAAATTATGTGATGTATATAAGAAATTTATGTTATAAATAATGTCAATTATTGCATTCTGAAGGCAATTTAGATCACTGTTTTAATGCTTGTAGTTAACCAAAGATTTATATATAGCTTTGTTATTGAAGACTGACTTTTAAAATATTTTTAGTCATTTGTCATCTATTTATTTCATGATGGTGCTTTGTTTTAGCATTCTCCTAAAGTACCAAAGGTTTAATGTTTCCTTCATGAAGCTTGAAGACAATAAATGTTCATGGAATTCAGGCACTCCTTGAAGTCAACCTGGTGTCTATATTTGGAGCTCTTACTCCTTCAAGAGGTCCTTTAACAAAATCTCAGAACTATTACTGAATGAAAGGATGACTGAACAACTTAATTTAAACAATGTGGGGAAAACAGTGTCATTGCTCATGAGTATAACATATGACCTGAGAAAAGATGGGCTCAAGTTTGGAAGAGGTTTTGAAGGACATTGAACTACAGCTGAATTTAAAGTATAGAAATAAGGAGTTCTAGATGGGGGTGGAGGATAGAATGAATAAAACTGCCATCATAAACTAGATATATTTATAAAGCCTGCCCTTTGGTAAGAATACCCATTCTTTTGCTAAAGGAAAACAACATTCTCTATAGGCTTTGATATCTAGGTGGTCTCATGCAGACCCTGGCCTGTGGGGTCCATGTGTTGTGGCTGCGATGAACAAATTCACAGGGACTACAAAAGTCCTGTGGAGAAAAAGGGATGGTATGGCTGCTTGCTAAGTGAAAGAGGGCCCTGACCTCTACCTGGACAGGCTTTAATTGCTTTTCTAGGTACATTACATCAAGGATGGTCCTCATTTACTATGCACAGGTTCACTGTAAGTGATTACCTTTTACAGATAACAAAGGAAAGAATGTTGCTAATTATTTCAAAGACAAGGATGTTGCAGAACAAGGGGAAAGTGGTTGAACTGGTTATACTCCATACTTGGGAGGTTTAGCACAGATTTTAGGAAGTTACTTTAGAAATATGTAGTAAACATTTTTGCCTCAACTCAGGGTGAGGGAGTTTTAGCAAAAGCAAGCCTAAAAGCAGCCTAGCTTTAATACAGTCCTGATTCGCCATGGGAGAACCTATCTGCAGGTGTGGTCCTGTGTGCTGACCTCACTTCCTGTCAGTTTTCCAAATTAGGGGCTGGGCTACATTCCCCACACCACATGGAATGATTCCTTATAGTGGTCACGTAGTCAGAATCATGGCACACTTCAGTTGTCTACATGCTAATTCACAGAACTGATTGATGCTGCTGCACACACAACCATGTTTTTGTGTGTGGAAATGTTTAATGGTCTAGACCTCGAGATAGAGAAGTAATCCTAGACTCTCCAGATGGGACCAAACTAATCACGTGAGTTCCTAAAAGCAGATAATTTTTCTGGCTAAGATCAGAGAATGATGCTCTGATGGAGGAAGAAAGATTCAAACCATAGGAGATGCTTAACCCCCCCATGGCTGGCTTTGACATTGGAGGAAGGGGCCACGAGACAAGGAGAGTGGGTGGCCCTAAAAGCTAGAATTAGTCCTCAGTTGACAGCCAGGAAGGGAACAGGCACCTAAGTTCTGCCATCAAGTAGGATTAAATTCTGCAAACAGCCTGAATGAACTAAGAAATAGATTGTCTTCTAGAGCCTCCAGGAGGGAAGGTAGCCATGCCTTGATTTTGGCTTGGTGATTCCTGTGTCAGACCTGTAATATAAACATAACCGTAAGATCATTGGTGTTATTTAGCCAGTGAGTTTGTGGTAGTTTGTTACAGAAGCATAGAGTCTAATGCAGTGATGGTGAGGTTTGGAAAACAACTGTGTCTCTATTTGCATCTCTGAAAACAGAAGTGAAAGTCTGACCCAAAGGCATCCTACACACAGGCTAGACAATTTCTATAAACTCTGGGTCAGACAGTGACATGAAATAAACTTGGCCAATTAAACTCACTCAATGTCTTCTTCTGGACTTTGTGCTGGGCAATAAACACACAAAGAAGTTTATCATTTGGGATACTAGCTTTGCTAAAAGATAGGAGGTAGGTCACAGCTGAGGCCCATAATGGTGCAGGTGCATGGTGATGTTATGGAGATTAGGAAACCAGGAGCTACCAGGAATGGCTATCCACAGGGTGTTCTGAGAAAAGCAAAAACCTCATAGTCCTGAATGTGGAGGTAGGGGGTGGGACCTACCCCCCACTGCAAGGTACAGTACCCATTGTAGTCTATAGATATTCTTCCATTGTACCTATTTTCCTTTAGGTAATTTAAAGGAATCTTCATTGAAATCCCAACAAGCTGAAATGAAACATGAATATTATCTATAATTAGTCATTGATAAAGCCAGTTTAAATAATTTAATGTGGAGATTTCTGAAAGAAGAAACTGCACTAAAGAAGGGAGAAAGAAAAGAGACAGAAAGATGGGGGGATAACCAATAAGGACCTCATTTGTGGAAGCATATTGAGTAATTACAAGTGTGCTGAGTAATTACAAGTGTGATGGGTCCCTTTTCTTAAGCCAGTGTCATTTTAGAAGAATATGATGCTGATTCTTTCTGTTTTGGTGCTTAAGGTTTAAGGACTTCAGTTGAAGGGTCAGACAACTGATAAGAACTCATTGACTTCCGCCAAGATGGAGGTTTAAGGTGGATGTGCCTGCCTCCTCTCACAACCAAGTTTAAGGACAACTAAATATTAGCATCAGAAAACACAACCAGAACACGGAAAACTGAACTTTTCGGAAGTCCGCAAACAACGAATTCTTCGGCCCGGCCGGTAAGGGGTGAAACCGGCGGGCGGCGGGTCAGGAGTTACAAAGGAGAACTCCATCTACCCGGGCGCGGAATCCAGACGCGCGACTTTTCGGAAGTCCGCAAACAACGAATTCTTCGGCCCGGCCGGTAAGGGGCGAAACCGGCGGGCGGCGGGTCAGGAGTTACAAAGGAGAACTCGATCGACCCGGGCGCGGGTGCGGAATCCAGACGCGCGAATCCAGTTGCACGGGTTCCAAACCCAGGATTGGACCTAGTGAGCAGCCCACCGGGGAGCGACTACGGAGGGAGTCAGTGGGGAGGCGGTGGCAGCGAGTTGACTCGTGCCCGGTTGCGCGTGGAGCGAGGGAGTGAGCGGTGGGACCGGCTGCGGCGGGCGCCATTTTCCCCGCTCTGACCACGCCCCCCACATACAGCATCACAACCCAGCGACCTGGGACTCCAAGGCGCCACTTCTCTCACTTAAAGGGCCAGAACAGACCAAAAATGTCGGAGGGGGACCTCAAAGTCCCGGAGATAAATCTAAGTGACGAAGAAATAGCAAATCTCTCAGACGCACAGTTTAAAACACTGGTCGTCAGCTTCCTCACAGATCTGGTGGAATATAGCCACAAATTAGAGAAACATATGAAGGCTAAATTAAGGGAAATGAATGGAATTCCACAGGAAATCCATAGAGATGAAAAAAACTGGGACTCAACTCAATGGAGTGAACCAGAAGGGAAGAAAAAAATGATCAATCAGAAAGGAATGAAGAAATAAGAATTCAGAAAAATAAGGGAGAAGCTTAGGAACTTCAGGACATTTATAAACGCTCCAATTATCCGAATTATAGGGTTTCCAGAAGGGGGAAAGACACAACCACCAGTGGAAAAAACTATTTGAACAAATAATAAAAGAAAATTTCCCCAATCTGGCAAAGGAACACAGACTTCCAAGAAATCCAAGAAGCCCAGAGAGTACCAAAAAGTTGGACTCAAGAAGAAACACACCAAGGCATATCATAATTACATTAGGCACCAAAATTAAAACGAAGGAGGAGAACCTGGAAGCAGCAAGAGCTAAGGGGACAATCACATACAAAGGAGGTCCCCATCAGGCTGTCAGCAGATTTCTCAAAAGAGACCTTACAGGCAAGAAGGGGCTGGAAAGAAATATTCCAAGTCAATGAAAACTAAAGACCTACAACCAAGATTGCTCTACCCAGCAAAACTTTCATTTAGAACGGAAGGACAGATAGGGTGCTTCTCAGATAAGACCAAATTCAAGGAGTTCATCATCACCAAGCCCTTATTATATGAAATGTTAAAGGGACTTATCTAAGAAAAAGAAGTTAAAGAAACATGAACAGTGAAAGGACAACAAGCTCACAGTTATTAACAACCACACCTAAAACGCAAGCAAACTAAAAGGACAGCTAGATCAGGAGTGGAAACATAGAAATGAAGATCTCAAGTAGGGTTAGCAACAGGGGAGTGGGAGGAGAAGACGGGGAGAGAAGGTACAGAAAACAGGTAGCATAGACAGTAGATAGAAAATAGATGGGGGAGGCAAGAATAGTATGGGAAATACAGAACCTAAAGGGGACTTGAGACACATGGACATAAGCTAAAGGGGGGTAATGGGGGGGTTGGGGGGGCAGGGTGGAGGGGAATGAAGGGGGGAATAGAACAACTGTAACAGCATAAACAATTCAAAAAAATAAATAAATTTATTTAAAAAAAAGATATAAATACAAAAAAGCATGGAAAATAAATCTGCATTTTAACAAAAAAAAAAAAAAAAAGAACTCTGATTGGTTTTAATAGGTACCACCTTTTCCCGAGTGGACCAGTCTTAAAACCTCCCTTCCCAGCCTTCTAACCCACTGACATAGATTTATTAAGACTGCATATTTCGTCTTTGAATAGTTCTAGTTCTCATATTCAATCCTTTCTTCCCTTTATTTTTCCTACAGTCCTGATCCTGGCCTGATTATATCTTGATTTGCCAGCTACCTGAGCCTCCTTACTCTCATCTTTTCCATCTAGTCTCACCTAGATATAGCCCTGCAAAAATCCTTTAAAATTATTTTGATCTTGTTGCTTCCTGAGTCAAAAATTCCAATGGTTCCCTGGTAGTATATCTTTTGAGGTACTCTGCAGCCCACCTCCAGCCTCCATATATCATGCCTCATATCCCGTTATATTTTTGTAGAAATCATGTTCACCAACCAACTCGGTTCCTTCAAAATCACTAAATATACCTCTTGGTTTTTTGCCATTGCATTTTGCAAGCCTGGTTCCTCTCACCTTCAGTCTGCTCCCTGGTACACTTTGCCTACTCAAACACCAACCCCTGGTGTTTATTGCCTTTTGAACTAGGAATTGTGTTGCCTCTGGAATATACCATGCTCCCATTCTGGTAATAATGATGAAAAATAAACTTCAGAACTCCAACAGAATGAGAACAATGCATGAGGTTTATTTCCCTTCCTATCAAATGCACTGTCAGATAATGCTAAGGTTTTCCAGTATAACTTTTGTCTTTAAACTCAGAATGGGAATCTTCAAATATAAAACTATTCTAGACTTCAAAGCTGGTCAGGTAGCTCAGGTTAGCTTTCCTTCAAGGGGTGTTTTAACTCTTTGTTTTTTATTACTTTATCAGAGACAGAGATTGAGAGTTTCTGTAAACTCAGTAGATAAGTGGCCAATCCTTATAACTGGTATGAAAAACAGAAAGATGAATATCTGGCTCCCTATTCAGTCTGCAAGGACTTATATAGAGATGGAGTGTAAATACAGGCCTTAGCGTCAGATAGGCTCCATATTCACTGAGCTGATCTGCAGGAATCTTATAGGAAAATGCAGAAAGATCTCACTTGGCAGTCTTGGTAAAGAAGAATGATCATACTTTATTCTTTTCATCTCTCACATAAGAAAGAAAAATCGGACTTCCTCCAAGATGGAGGCATAGGTGGAAATAGTGTGCCTTCTCTCACAACCAAGTTTAAAAAAACAAAGTTTTAGCAACAAAAATGCAGCCAAACCACAGAAAATTGAATTATACTGAAGTCTGACAACAATGAACCACTCAGTCAGACCAGTAAGAGGGGCAGAGACAGTAGCAGAGTGGGGTCAGGCAGGAAAGATCCACCAGACCGACCTGGGCTCACCACCCAGGTGTGCAGGTAGCTGTGGGCGGATCCAAGGTGTGGAGTAGCAGTGGGTGGACCCACTGAGGGCTGGCCGCGGTCACACATTTGCACGCAGATAACCAGCAAAGGAGTGCACAGTGAGACTGACCACGCAGGCCCCAGCAGCGGGAAGCAGCAGAGGCAACTGCTATTGTCCCTCTCTGGCCCTGCCGCCCACATACGGCATCACAACCCA